>NW_027058652.1:0-2325 GCF_011386835.1 Chrysemys picta bellii | reverse complement strand
TCTAGTGAAAAATCTGTGCCGCTCCAGGTTTGTTCTGCATTGGGAAGCAATAGGTCCCTATGGCTCTTGGGACTGCTGTGAGGCAGTGGTGAGCTTCAGAGTGGTGCAGGTCTCCCTGCCTTATGGCCCAATAAGGTAAAACCGCTTCACTTTCCTTCTGCCGTCATTCACCTGCATGGCCAGGTCTGCACAGAGCTCAAACTCCTTTCGTTGGGTCCATCCCTGGGCTAGGTTTGTATCTGCAAAATCCAAGGCTCCAGACTGAGCTCCATGGCTCACACGTCCAGCTGCTGCACTTTAGAGAACTCATAGCTCCAACACTGCCACCATGATTCATTTGAAAACAGCCTGCATTCAGCATCACTATGTTGGATCAAGTGGAACTTCATTATACGTTGTGAACTGCTCTGTCCATGTGGCTGAGTTGCTTCCAGCCTAACTCCCCACATCTCATTTCCACTGGTATCCCTTCAATAATGATCCCTCCAGGAAACAAGGACTCTCCAACTCCAGTTCCACTGATCATGATATAGTTCCCTTCAGCATATTATCCAGTGCTTTGGACAGGCTAGTTTGTAACTACTTATACATTGGGATTTCTAAGAGCTCCCTTGGGAGTCAGTCACTCCAAATGACTTCAGCATTGCCTGATGCTAGACAATATAAACAAACTGGAAAGAAGAGTAGCAACAAAGTGACTTTTCTCAATAGGTTTATTTCTTAGCACGAGGAATGTAGTCATCATCGCTTAGGAACTTATGACAAATCTCCTCCAAGACACCTAACTGACATAGAAAGGCTCAAGCTACTTAGCCACACCTCCTTCCTTTACCAAGAGCTGCTATCCTTATCTTGAATGACTACAACTGATTTCAGTGGGCTTTGGATCAGGCCCCAATGGCTATTAAAGCAGGCAATCTTTTATGGCATTCATCCATACCTATTTCTGATCTGTCGAATTCCATTTTTTCCCCCAATGTAAAAGGTATGCTATAGTCAATGCTTTCCCGTCTTAGCCCTCAGACATCTAGAGGAAGAATGAGAAAAACTTAAGTCTGAGGTTTTCTGAAATTCCTCTTGGTAACCTCCACCTCAAGATTCCCATATTGATAGGAATTAAATAGAATTCAAAGAAAACAGCACCACACACAAAGCAGAGCCATTCTAACCCTTTGGACAAACAAAATACACAGAGCATACCAAAATGGTCTTATGAAAGTTCCTTTGGGAGGTGACCCTTTTAGGCCACCTAACAGGATTACAGATTGAGAACAGAGCTAGCAATTTATCTTCTTAACAACCTGAGACCCAAATTTCTCTTCCCAATAAAGTCTAACACTGTTAGGTATTCATTTGATTTGAAGAGACATGAGTATGTCACCCTTAATTATGGAGATAGAGAATCCTTTATGCTTCAAGCATTATACTAAAAAACCTGATACTCTTCAAATGATGGATATAATGGATACATAACTGAAGCGATGTAGAAAGATTGAAAAAGATGTATTGTAAACGTTCCCATTATGTTGGACACAAATTTAATTCTGTTTGGAAAAAAAATGTTAGGAAAATTAAAAATTAAATTTCAAGTCATGATCTTCATTGCACTAAAGCCAGAGAAACAAATGAAGTTGTTATAAAGACATATGGTCTGTTTTTTGGTATTTCTCAGTGGATCTTAAGAATTTAGATTTTATGAACTCTCTGGATGCTCATCTTTCCATTGGTGTCTTTCACTGCACGCTGGCACATTAGACTGCATCATACCTCTTTTGGTAAGGGGTGGAGGTCCAGGGTGGGTGGGACTGGGCTGAATGGGACAGCTATAAAGGACCATCTATAGTTGAATAACCCTGCTCTACTAATCAGGGGATTACTGATTGAAGACTACTGAGTTGCTCATGACACTTATCTACTAGAATGAATACAGGGGGTTGGAGGAAGCAGCAGCCTAGAGAGGATTGGGGAGTGGAAAAACTCCTGGCAAAGGACAGGAAGAGACAAGATGTTACAAACTGTTGTTCAAAGGAGACTATCTAGTCAGGGGAGAGCAGAATCAGAGGAGAAAGCTGGGTAGGAAGAGGGGAGGTGCCACAAGGATCCTGACTCTCTGAAGACTAATTAAGACCAAGCAGGTCCTCAGGAAAGGGGGACAATTTCCTGGTGCAAGTGCTGGAGGAACCAACTAGGGGCAAAGCTTTTCTTGACCTGCTACTCACAAACAGAGAAGAACTAGTAGGGGAAGCAAAAGTGGATGGGAACCTGGGAGGCAGTGACCATGAGATGGTCGAGTTCAGGATCCTGACACAAGGAAGAAAGGAGAGC
>NW_027058651.1:0-2325 GCF_011386835.1 Chrysemys picta bellii | reverse complement strand
AAAGCCCATCTGGGAGACAGATTCTTCCACAGCTGCTTCTGTGAGATTCTGACAGCTTCCTCTGAACCATCGGGTGCTGGCTGCTGTCAGAGATGGGGTCCTGGACTGGATGGAACTCAAGTTTTGATTCAGTCTGCTAATGGCTATAGCTAGTCCTTCACTAGTCAGTACCAGACTCCAAGAACCAGCTCCTCGGATGGTGCAAATTGGCTTAGCACTATGGACGGCAATGGAGCTCTGCAAATTCCCACCAGCTGAGGATCTTTAGCCCTGCAGCATCAGTGACTCAGGACACTGGAGTGTGTTGGCTGAGGCTTTGAAATGATCATGGCAGTGAGAGATGGGCTCAGACTGGAAACCCCAAACCCAGCACTGGTGGACTTGGGGACGCTGAGATCTGGATCCGGAGCCAGAGCTGAATGATGTGGCTTGGGGCAGTCGCTGATTACAATAACCCCTGGTGTGTAGCTAGGCTGTGTGCACTGCACACTGGGTTCCCAACTGCAGGATTTGACTAGTAGCCTTTTAAAAAAAAAGTTTTGAGGTGCAGAAGGACAAGGAAAAATGTGACACCCTGTCCCAGACCCTGAGCTATTTCTGTAGTACAGGGGTCCCTTTACGAACACAGCAGCCATCTCCATACAGCAGCCAACAACAAAAAAGCTTCCATGATCCTTAAATCCTGACCCTGTCCCTCTTCCATCCTGCGCTGTCCTTTATTACACAAACGCCTTGTCTACATTTACGTCCGCACGTAGGGTGCGTGTAGCTACACATGAAAGGCTGTGGTAGGGAGGGCAGCCAGGCTCAGCTCAGGGAGCTGCCGGTGCCATTCCGCACTGCCCCCTCCCCCCCACCAGAGCCTTTCCCCACTGGAATCTTTCACTGCTGTGGGGAAAGGCTCTGGCAGCGGGTAAGGGGCAGGACTCTACCCTACTAAATATAGCAGCGTAGACACGAGAGGCCCTGCATGGGCATGTAGGGTGCATAGCCATAGGGTTCAAGCGTCCCTTTACTTGCCTTAGCCAGGCCTCACCGTCTACACTGCTGTTACACCCGTGCTAGCAGGGTCAAAATAGCCCCAAATGTAGACCTACCCAAAGCAACCACCTCTGTTCCTGGAGTCCTAATTGACTGCGCTTGAAGAGGCTTGGGGATTGCAAAGGAAGGCAGGGTCCAAGTTAACACCCTAGCCCAGCAGCAGCCCCTCTGGTGGGAATTCGTCCTGGGCTCACTGCAAGGAAACAGTTCCCCCTTAGTTAGGACTTTGTATTGTTCTTCCAAAAAAGTAAGGCAGAAACTAGTCATGTAAGCCACTCACCACAGGGTGGCGCTGATGCTCTGCCTCCCCTACGTTTTTCTCCTCTTAGGTCCCTTTGCAGCGAATCAGATTATGTCCGGTCTCTGTGCCCATTGATGCAATCTGAGTAGCAGGAGCCCTTCAGCCCCACGGTGACATGGGCTGTTATGTGTTTGAATGATTAATCCTTCCTCTTCCTATTCCAGGCCAGAAGGGCTGAGGTGCTGTTTCCCGAGGAGCTGTTCCAGGACTAGCGAGGTAAGCACAGACACGGGCCGTGTACTACAGCTCAAGGTACACCCAGGAGCGCCGCCAGCGTTTTTGCTGCCCTAGGTGGCAGAAGGTCCTGCCCCCGAAATGCCGCCCCCGACAGGCGGCAGAAGGTCCCGCCCCCGAAATACCAACGACAAGGGGGGCAGCCGAAGATCCGGCCGCCGCGGTCACCGCCCCCCAAATGTTAGTGCCCAAGGCAACCGCCTAGGTTGCCTAATGGGTTGTGCCGGCCCTGGGTACACCCCTGTAACCCTAGAGGGGCAGGAAACGTGGTCCTTTCAGGTGGAAACAATGGTCGTTTTAATATGAGTGTCGAGTGTTTAGATGCAAGCTGGATGGCTAGAAACAGAGAGTTTGGAAGATCAATATATAGCTGAAGATCATTGCTTTTATTGTGTTTTTTTCCCCTCTCATAGGAGCCTTTCCAAGCGTCACAGAAGTACGGGCCAGAGTTAACACGGCATCGTGTTGTTTGTTGCATAATAAAGCTGCTGCTGATTTCCAAGTGTGTGCGGCCAACTTTCCTCACTGTGCACTAGGCCGCGTGTAGCCATGTGACTGAGATGTCGGCCTTCTCTTTTCTGGGCACTGCACCTTTAATAATAGAGGAATCTTGCTGGCTGCAAGCATCCTGGCTAGGGTTGCCAGGTGTCCGGTTTTCGACCGGAACACTCGCTCGAAAAGGGACCCTGGCGGCTCCGGTCAGCACTGCTGACTGGGCTGTCAAAAGTCCGGTTGGCGTGGGGTTGCCA
>NW_027058650.1:0-2325 GCF_011386835.1 Chrysemys picta bellii | reverse complement strand
GGCTGACTTAGAACAACGCTTCCTCAGCTCTCGTCCCCTAACGCCCCTACTCTACTTGCACTACATTGATGACATCTTCATCATCTGGACCCATGGAAAAGAAGCCCTTGAGGAATTCCACCAGGATTTCAACAATTTCCACCACACCATCAACCTCAGCCTGGACCAGTCCACACAAGAGATCCCCTTCCTGGACACTACAGTGGAAATAAGCGATGGTCACATAAACACCACCCAATACCGGAAACCTACTGATCGCTATACTTACCTACATGCCTCCAGCTTTCATCCAGACCACATTACACGATCCGTTGTCTACAGCCAAGCTCTAAGATACAACCGCATTTGCGCCAATCCCTCAGACAGAGACAAACACCTACAGAAACTCTATCAAGCATTCTTAAAACTACAATACCTACCTGCTGAAGTGAAGAAACAGATTGACAGAGCCAGAAGGGTACCCAGAAGTCACCTACTACAGGACAGGCCCAACAAAGAAAGTAACAGAACGTCACTAGCCGTCACCTTCAGCCCCCAACTAAAACCTCTCCAGCGCATCAACAAGGATCTGCAACCTATCCTGAAGGATGATCCCTCACTCTCACAGACCTTGGGAGACAGTCCAGTCCTCGCTTACAGACAGCCCCCCAACCTGAAGAAAATACTCACCAGCAACTACACACCACACAACAAAAAACACGAACCCAGGAACCTATCCCTGCAACAAACCCTGTTGCCAACTTTGTCCGCATATCTATTCAAGGGACACCATCATAGGACCTAACCACATCAGCCACACCATCAGAGGCTCGTTCACCTGCACATCTACCAATGTGATATATGCCATCATGTGCCAGCAATGCCCCACTGCCATGTACATTGGCCAAACTGCAGAGTCTCTACACAAAAGAATAAATGGACACAAATCAGATGTCAAGAATTATAACATTCAAAAACCAGTAGGAGAGCACTTCAATCTCCCTGGACACTCAATAACAGACTTAAAAGTGGCAATTCTTCAACAAAAAAACTTCAAAAACAGACTCCAATGAAAAACTGCAGAACTGGAATTAATTTGCAAACTGGACACTATCAAATTAGGCCTGAATAAAGACTGGGAGTGGATGGGTCACTACAAAAACTAATTTCCCCCTACTGTTACTCACACCTTTTTGTCAACTGTTTGAAAAGGGCCACCCTGATTACATTGGCCTCGTTACCACTATAACAGTGATTTTTCCTCCCTTGGTATCCTACTGTTGAGAATAGCCCACTTCCACTTTAATTGAATTGTCTTGTTAGCACTGACCCCCCACTTGGTAAGGCAGCTCCCATCTTTTCATGTACTGTGTATATATACCTGCCTACTGTATTTTCCACTCCATGCATCTGATGAAGTGGGTTTTAGCCCATGAAAGCTTATGCCCAAATAAATTTGTTAGTCTCTAAGGTGCCACAAGTACTCCTCGTTGTTTTTTTTAAAGACCCATGTATACTTAAAGACACAGCAGCTCATTTTTACAAAAGCAAGAAATATGTTTCAAATGCGAGGAGTACAGTTTGTTACCCATATTTAATTGCTAATAGGAAGATGGAACAAGCAAGCTGGATTTCTAGTAACACCATGAAAGCACCAAAGAAATATTCACATTTGCACAGGTAAGTGAGGCACTCGGAACTCTTTATCCGATAGATTCCTCATGGGAAGTTAGGGCGCACTGAAACACTTCTTCAAAAGCGTCCAGAAAAGGCTCAGTGATTTCATCAACTGTGACATGTCTCTGGAGTTCTTCGCTCAGGGAGGTGACACCCATCCCTTCGAGTCCACAAGGAACAATGTGATCAAACCACGTAAGATCTGTGCAGCAGTTCAGCGCCAGGCCATGAGAGGTTATATGCCTTCCACAATGGACACCTGAAAAGCAAAACATACATGTCACCTCGTTCAGTGCTATGTACCACACACCACTCCTCCCCCAAAGTCATCTTAAATGTCAGATCCCAAGGCCAGAAGGGACCATCGTGATCATCTAGCCTGACCTGTATAACACAAGCTACAGAACTTCCCCCAAATAACCCCTAGAGCAGATCTTTCAGAAAAACATCCAATCCTGATTTAAAAATTACCAGTGATGGACAATCCACTACAGCCCTTGGCAAGTTGTTCCAATGGTTAAATATCCCCTTCACACTAAGACTCCTATCCACCTTACCACATAAGTTGCCCAGCTGATGAGGCACCAATGCTGTAGTGCTTATCAGCAGCGAGGGCGCTGAGACCATAGCTTATCACGTTCACCAATACGGTCTCAATGTTTCCTTGTA
>NW_027058649.1:0-2325 GCF_011386835.1 Chrysemys picta bellii | reverse complement strand
CGGTTTCCTGTGAATTGTAGCGTCATGCTACTTTTCTGCAAACAGTAATCCCAGTTCTGACCTTCAGGTGCAAAACCTGACTAAGCTTTACTGAAATCTAGGGCCTGGACTACACTAGGCGTTTATGTCGAAGTTAGCGCTGTTACATCGAATTAACCCTGCACCCGTCCACACTGCGATGCTATTTAGTTCGACATAGAGGTCTCTTTAATTAGACTTCTGTACTCCTCCCCGACGAGGGGAGTAGCGCTAAATTCGACATGGCCATGTCGAATTAGGCTAGGTGTGGATGGAAATCGACGCTAATAGCTCCGGGAGCTATCCCACAGTGCACCACTCTGTTGACGCTCTGGACAGCAGTACGAGCTCGGATGCTCTGACCAGCCACACAGGAAAAGCCCCGGGAAAATTTGAATTTGAATTCCTTTTCCTGTCTGGCCAGTTTGAATCTCATTTCCTGTCTGGACATCGTGGTGATCACAGCAGCACTGGCAACGATGCAGAGCTCTCCAGCAGTGATGGCCGTGCAGTCTGTGAATAGAAAGAGGGCCCCAGCATGGACTGATCAGGAAGTCTTGGATCTCATCGCTGTGTGGGGCGATGAGTCCGTGCTTTCTGAGCTGCGCTCCAAGAAACGGAATGCAAAGATCTATGAGAAGATCTCTAAAGACATGTCAGAGAGAGGATACAGCCGGGATGCAACGCAGTGCCGCGTGAAAATCAAGGAGCTGAGACAAGGCTACCAGAAGACCAAAGAGGCAAACGGACGCTCCGGATCCCATCCCCAGACATCCCGTTTCTACGAGGCACTGCATTCCATCCTCGGTGCAGCCGCCACCACTACCCCACCACTGACCGTGGACTCTGAGGATGGGATAGTGTCCACGGCCGGTTCCTCGGACATGTTAGGGGACGGGGAAGATGAGGAAGGAGATGAGGAGGGCGAGGCAGTCGGCAGCGCTCACAACGCTGATTTCCCCGACAGCCAGGATCTCTTCATCACCCTTACAGAGATCCCCTACCAACCGTCCCCAGCCGTTACCCCGGACACAGAATCTGGGGAAGGATCAGCCAGTAAGTGTTGTAAACATCTAAACATTTATTTTTAACAGAACAGGAATATTAACAATTAAAAGAATGGGTTGTTCATGATTACTTTGCCCTAGGCGCTTAACGGTTCAGTCATGGGCAGTGCAAGTTTTGAAAAAAAATCTAGCAATGTCCGGTTTTGCGTGATTGTCCTGCCCAAGCCGCTCTACTGTTTAGTCCCTGCTACTGCAGCTACAGTAAAATGCGGTCTATATGTCCGGGGATAGAGCAGTAATCCTCCTGGGACATCTCAATGAAGCTCTCCTGGAGGTAATTGGAAAGCCGTTGCATGAGGTTCCTGGGGAGAGCGGCCTTATTGGGTCCTCCGAAGTACGACACGTTGCCGTGCCACGAGACTATCAAGTACTCGGGAATCATTGCTCTGCACAGCAGGGCGGCATTCGGCCCTGGTCTTTGGAGGCTTTCCCGGAGCATTCTCTCTCTCTCGCTCTCAGAGATCCTCATCAGGGTGATGTCGCTTATGGTGACCTGCTTTGAATTAGGTAGGGGAATGTTAGTGTTGGGACTGTTTGCCCGTTCCTTTACAGAACTGTAACCGCTGGTTTGCAGCCACGCGGTGGAGGCGGGAGAGGGGCAGCCGAAAGGGATCGTTCCTGGGGACAGCCGCGAGGGGGTGGGACAGAGGCAGAGTTCCCGCTTGCCAGATTACTGGCAGCAGGGACTGACATTGCTTTAAATGTGAAATGAGGCCAGTGGTAATATAAAAGTTTTAAACTGCTACAAGTCTACGGCTTACCATGTCTGCCTGCAACAGAAATTCCGTTGTGCTGCCCCGCTTCTCAAATGTGCTGTGCAAGACCCCAGGCACTGAATGCGAAGGCCGAGAATTCGACCTTGTGCTGAGTGCGCATGTGATAGGTGCTGTGCATGGTCTTGTTCACAGAGAAAGACTATGTTCTTTGTTCACAACTACATTTATCTTTCTGAGGAATTCACTCCCTTTTTCCCATTTCCACAGCCCCATCTGCGACTGTCTCACAACCTAGCCTGGCATCACACTCCCAGAGGCTAGCAAGGATTAGGCGTAGGAAGAAGAGGACACGGGAGGACATGTTCTCTGAGCTTATGGCCTGTTCCCAAGCCCAGGCAGCACAGCAGACCCAGTGGCGGGAGAACTTGACCCAAATGCACCAAGCCAACATGGATCGGGAGGAGAGGTGGCGGCAGGAAGACCAGCAGGCGACTCAAACGCTGCTTGGACTACTGAGGGAGCAA
>NW_027058648.1:0-2327 GCF_011386835.1 Chrysemys picta bellii | reverse complement strand
TGCCTGCTGATCTTTTCATTCCCTCTCTCATATCCTTTATCAATCCACAACTCAATTGGGAATACGTAAATGCCTCCGCTTGGCTCCCAGTGATACCGCTTTCTGCTGTCTGTATTCATGCCGAACATCACCTTACTCTGAGAGTGCCCCCAGTGATTTCAGTGGGACTAAGGTCTATTCAATCTGAGCAGAAATGTCATAATTGGGCCCTGATTTTCTTCAAATGCTTTCACTTCTTTCCACAGCTCTATTCCATAGCTTGTCTCTCTTCCTTTTAATGGTTGTTTCTGAATCAGAGAGTATATCATTTTCAAAGCATCTGGCCTATGGAATCCTTCATGTCTCAATCCAGAGTTTAGGATATTTGCCACAGAGGAGGAAAGGAAGGGGCAGGCCTTTAAGAATTCATAGGAAACAAATTTCTTATTAATTCAACTCTCCTCCCTTCTATCTCCTTTTCATGCAAAAATGCCCTGCGATGTGAATGTCAGGTGTGGTACCTGCTAGAAAGGACATATACACACCACACCAAAGGCCTCCCGATGGCTCAGTTATAAGAATGTTCTTGTTGATAATGGTAACCATTTTCTACATCACCGGACTCTTACTGATGGGTGACCTCTCATTCCTGCAGTAGTGAATTGGACAGCTCATGCGTATCAACATTCACCAACATAAGTAAGGTATTTGCAATGTATCTAAAGCACATATATGGCTCCAGCTACTGCAACAATTGAGTATCTCACAAGCTTTCAATGTATGTGTCCTCAGAACACCAACCCTTCCTTTCTGTTTGGCCTTTTGCTCTCAGTATTGGTCAAAGTATTCGTTCACCTGCTGCAACACTAGATAAGCTCTTGGATATAAACATAATGATGATAATAAGATATATTGGGAATGTGTAAATGCCAGCATCTGAAGACATACCTTGAAAGTCAGTTGCAATGGGCATGGTTAACAGAGAAGTATATTTTTGTGTGTGTAGAAGATAACTTAATGCTCCTTAACCCTTTTGCTGCCAAACCTGCCATTCTTTGGGAACTCTTTTCTTGCAGCCAGTGAGACCGCCACTCCAGTCCAGAGAGAGCCTTGCATTGTATCAGAGCATCTTGGCAAGACATCCAATTCCCGGCTCAGGGTAGGAGGGGGCTATAGAGAGAGATGACTCTTCCCAACAAGAAAGAGTTAAGTAGTGCAGCAGATTCTATGCCTTGAGCTATAGCCCACTGGAGTCGATGGCAAAGCTGTCATGGAATTCAGCACCTTTGCATCAGGCTTTTATGCCATTGGTAAAGCCAGTGAAATCTAGGAAGTTGTTCCAGATTTATGTGTGCGCTGGTAAGCACAGGCTTTGGCTCAGTGGCTCCACTTCCACACTTCTATGTAATATGCAAATAGCTGCTGAAATAAATGTCATATTCTGAACAGAGATAAGAGGGTTATTGTTGCGTATGTCCATAAGTCAGAGATCAAGATGTGTTGGGAAGACATAAAGAGACTCATAGAAACCTAGATTTTTTAAAGTGACTTAACCATGCTGAAAGCACCAATATCTTTATCTAGAGTTGAACTTCCTTCATAACACAGGCACAAGACCCTCACCCAGTAATTTGTCCATTGAGTCCACGAATTCTGTTCAAGCGATAGAATATGATTTAGGAAGATATATTGCCTTGATTTTAAGACGTTACGTGATGGAACATCCACCACAGTAATAGGTAATTTGTTCCACTAATTAATTATCCTCACTAAGAAAAAGGTGCACCTCATCTTGACTGAGTTTATTTAGCTTCCAGCCACTGAATCTTATGCCTCTGTCTGCAGAATTAAAGATTTTTACCCTATTGGAAATCTTCGTCCCACACAGGCGCGTATATAGCATGTTTAAGTCACTTCTTGACCTTCCCTTGGATAAACTAACTAATAAAAACAAGATGTATCAGTAGAACTCATTATTTTCTGGGCCAGATCCTCATTTGCTGTCATTCGCGTAGCTCCATTGACTTCAAGTGACTTCAACGAAATTATACAACAACCTCGGGTCTGGAACTCAGTTCCTAAACCACAAGCCAATACTTGCTGTGCTAAAGAAGAATTTCAACTGTTAGCAGTAGAGCTGTGCAGAGGACAGTGATTGCCAGGGAGACGTTGTGAAGGCCAAAAGTATAACTGGGTTCAAAAAATAATTTCATAAGTTCCTGGAGGATTGGTCCCTCAATGGCTATTAGCCAAGATGGTCAGGGACGCAACCCCATGTTATGAGTGTCCCTAAACTGCTGACTGCCAGGAGCTGGGAGTGGATGACAGGGGATGGATCACTTGATAAT
>NW_027058647.1:0-2328 GCF_011386835.1 Chrysemys picta bellii | reverse complement strand
GCCTGGTGTCAGGCCCCTGTGGCCCCTTAGAGACTAGCAAACCTGGTTTGCTAGAGATGCAGTGCCTGGTGTCAGAGACCTGTGGCCCCTTAGAGACTAGCAAACTTGGTTTGCTAGAGATGCAGTGCCTTGTGTCACAGGCCTGTGGCCCCTTAGAGACTAGCAAACCTGGTTTGCTAGAGATGCAGTGCCTGGTGTCAGGCCCCTGTGGCCCCTTAGAGACTAGCAAACCTGGTTTGCTAGAGATGCAGTGCCTGGTGTCAGGCCCCTGTGGCCCCTTAGAGACTAGCAAACCTGGTTTGCTAGAGATGCAGTGCCTGGTGTCAGAGACCTGTGGCCCCTTAGAGACTAGCAAACTTGGTTTGCTAGAGATGCAGTGCCTTGTGTCACAGGCCTGTGGCCCCTTAGAGACTAGCAAACTTGGTTTGCTAGCGATGCAGTGCCTTGTGTCAGAGGCCTGTGGCCCCTTAGAGACTAGCAAACCTGGTTTGCTAGCGATGCAGTGCCTTGTGTCAGAGACCTGTGGCCCCTTAGAGACTAGCAAACCTGGTTTGCTAGCGATGCAGTGCCTTGTGTAACAGGCCTGTGGCCCCTTAGAGACTAGCAAACTTGGTTTGCTAGCGATGCAGTGCCTTGTGTCAGAGACCTGTGGCCCCTTAGAGACTAGCAAACTTGGTTTGCTAGCGATGCAGTGCCTTGTGTCACAGGCCTGTGGCCCCTTAGAGACTAGCAAACTTGGTTTGCTAGCGATACAGTGCCTTGTGTCAGAGACCTGTGGCCCCTTAGAGACTAGCAAACTTGGTTTGCTAGCGATGCAGTGCCTTGTGTCACAGGCCTGTGGCCCCTTAGAGACTAGCAAACTTGGTTTGCTAGAGATGCAGTGCCTTGTGTCACAGACCTGTGGCCCCTTAGAGACTAGCAAACCTGGTTTGCTAGAGATGCAGTGCCTTGTGTCACAGACCTGTGGCCCCTTAGAGACTAGCAAACCTGGTTTGCTAGCGATGCAGTGCCTTGTGTCACAGACCTGTGGCCCCTTAGAGACTAGCAATTTTGGTTTGCTAGCGATGCAGTGCCTTGTGTCAGAGACCTGTGGCCCCTTAGAGACTAGCAAACTTGGTTTGCTAGCGATGCAGTGCCTTGTGTCAGAGACCTGTGGCCCCTTAGAGACTAGCAAACTTGGTTTGCTAGCGATGCAGTGCCTTGTGTCAGAGACCTGTGGCCCCTTAGAGACTAGCAAACTTGGTTTGCTAGCGATGCAGTGCCTTGTGTCAGGCCCCTGTGGCCCCTTAGAGACTAGCAAACTTGGTTTGCTAGCGATGCAGTGCCTGGTGTCAGGCCCCTGTGGCCCCTTAGAGACTAGCAAACCTGGTTTGCTAGAGATGCAGTGCCTGGTGTCAGGCCCCTGTGGCCCCTTAGAGACTAGCAAACCTGGTTTGCTAGAGATGCAGTGCCTGGTGTCAGAGGCCTGTGGCCCCTTAGAGACTAGCAAACCTGGTTTGCTAGAGATGCAGTGCCTGGTGTCAGAGGCCTGTGGCCCCTTAGAGACTAGCAAACCTGGTTTGCTAGAGATGCAGTGCCTGGTGTCAGAGGCCTGTGGCCCCTTAGAGACTAGCAAACCTGGTTTGCTAGAGATGCAGTGCCTGGTGTCAGGCCCCTGTGGCCCCTTAGAGACTAGCAAACCTGGTTTGCTAGAGATGCAGTGCCTGGTGTCAGGCCCCTGTGGCCCCTTAGAGACTAGCAAACCTGGTTTGCTAGAGATGCAGTGCCTGGTGTCAGGCCCCTGTGGCCCCTTAGAGACTAGCAAACCTGGTTTGCTAGAGATGCAGTGCCTGGTGTCAGGCCCCTGTGGCCCCTTAGAGACTAGCAAACCTGGTTTGCTAGAGATGCAGTGCCTGGTGTCAGGCCCCTGTGGCCCCTTAGAGACTAGCAAACCTGGTTTGCTAGAGATGCAGTGCCTGCTGTCAGGCCCCTGTGGCCCCTTAGAGACTAGCAAACCTGGTTTGCTAGAGATGCAGTGCCTGGTGTCAGAGGCCTGTGGCCCCTTAGAGACTAGCAAACCTGGTTTGCTAGAGATGCAGTGCCTGGTGTCAGAGGCCTGTGGCCCCTTAGAGACTAGCAAACCTGGTTTGCTAGAGATGCAGTGCCTGGTGTCAGAGGCCTGTGGCCCCTTAGAGACTAGCAAACCTGGTTTGCTAGAGATGCAGTGCCTGGTGTCAGAGGCCTGTGGCCCCTTAGAGACTAGCAAACCTGGTTTGCTAGAGATGCAGTGCCTGGTGTCAGAGGCCTGTGGCCCCTTAGAGACTAGCAAACCTGGTTTGCTAGAGATGC
>NW_027058646.1:0-2329 GCF_011386835.1 Chrysemys picta bellii | reverse complement strand
CAAACACACACCATGGGGAACAGAACAAGCATGTGCCTGCAACACTTTATCCCATAGTGAAAGGTAACTTTATTTATTTATTTTTTTGCAACAGGCTTTTAAATGCATGTGGGTTTTTGAAAAGTGTCTGGCTGCAAACTTGGTTTGGTGTGTTTTATAAAGCTGCTGTTTTGTGTGTGTGTGTGTATGTGTGTGTGTGTGTGTGTGTGTGTGTGTGTGTGTGTGTGTAATATGTGTATGTATGTTTACAAGACGGTTTCATGTGTTTTATAATAATGTTGTTGTTTGCTCCACAGTACAGTCAAAACATGAGATCTTTAGACCAGAGGGAAAACAAGGTGAAAAGAAAAAGGAAAGACAGCTGAAAAGGAAAATTCACCAGCATCAGTCACTGATGGATGGATGAAGCCCGGTAAATATATTTTGCTTATTGGTTTGGTTGTTCTATGAGGTTTTGTATTTTAAGTAAATACAGAGGTGTGGGTGAGAGATGGTAAAGTTCAGTTTTGTAAAATGTTGTTGTTGTTGTTGTTGTTTTCCCCCTCATAGGCCTGGGCAACTCTTCTGACAATGCAGTAGTCAGAGCTACAAGGACATCTCCTCCAGAATTACCAATGAACCAGGAATCTGCTTTGAGACCTTTAACAACGCAAACCAGCATAGGAGTGCAGCTGAAGCACCCGGGCGGTCCAAACTTTATATACGTCAAACCCAAGGACAAAAGACTCTGGTAAAAAACAACCATTCCACCACAACTCCAGTTCCTCAGTGGCCACTACCACACCAAGCCCTGAGGAAACTGTGAGCAAAAACACCCACATTCACAAACCCAGAGCACGCACTCTAGGGGTTCTGAATGTGCGCAAACCCGGAGCATGCGCTCTAGGGGCTGCCTTTAAAAAACCAAGGACTAAAAGCTGCTGCGATGCTGAGGTATCGCAATCACACAATCAGCACTCTAGTTCCTCAGCGACCACCACCACACCAAGCCCTGGGGAAACTGTGAGCGAAAATGCCCACATTCACAAACCCGGAGCATGCGCTCTAGGGGTTGTGACTAAAAAACCAAGAACTGACAAACCATTCTCCCAAAACCATAAGCTCGTCACAGCTTCCCCATATTCTAGTATTTGGGGAGGGTTTGATGCTTCCCTCAGAAAAGTGATGGAGGCTGTATCCTCGGGTAGTCTAAAAGAACGGGATTCTAGAAAGAAATGGGAAAAATATGATGCTTTGTTCAGAACCATGCTGAAAAACATGAGGGCTGGAAAGGGTGGCTCTGAGCAGGGATGACTAGTCGTGAAAAGGGGCCTGGGTAAAAGGGGCACCCTCCAGGGTACACATCAGCTCATGTGTAAACAAAAGAGGGGACAGTGCTTGGGGGATAAACAGATGGCTGCCAAAAAGTTCCAGGCCTGGGTTGTTGTAAAAATTTTAAAAAGGGCTAAAGAGGTAATGAGGAAAAAAAACAAAAACAAAAAGAGATGCCCCCGACTGGAGGCTCTCAAACTGGCTTGTCTGAAAATGGGGAGGCGGAATCAGACTCTGGTTTAGCAAATTCCCTAGAGGGCTCTCTAGACAGGTCCCGTTCTACTCCCAATGACCCTCATGGAGGCGCCTCAGAGTCTGACTCTCAAATAGCATCTGATGTAGAAGATGCCGCTAATGATCCCGTAGAGGAACCCCCAAGTAACCCCAAAAATGCCGAGGTGTATATGGAGAGAGTTAGAAGTTGGCAATGTGAATTATCCAGATTTGGGGGGTCGGTGTATTGTGAGGAATTTCGTTTTGTCAATCTTGAGCAAATAAATTCAGCTCAGCAGGTTGTTGAAGCCATACATCGGGGAATACAGTTAGTGCTCGATGACATTAATGGTAGAGTAGGCCCTGATGATTATGTACAGTTACGTTTAGAGAGCCGTAATTTAACTAACTCTGTTTTCGGTCAAAAGAACTAGGGATGAGCTGTCTGCTGAGGATTTCTTAAATCAGACCTCAAAGCTGCTACAGAGCAATAGAGAGTTGCATATCGATGGGACATTGTGCCTCGTTGTGACAGCTGTAAAAACAGGGGTGGGGGCGCTCGTAGAGTTTTTTTTTAATTCTATCCTTAATAGTCAAATTATTCATTAAAAGAGACCGTGTTTAGTAGACCTGACTTACACCGGTACCAATTTGTGTTTTGCGGATGGGCTCTTGGCCGTCATGTCCGTTGGTAAACCTACGGACTTGGAATTTTTAGCGGAGGCGAGAAAGTTACATGAGAAACTGGGGTGGTCAGATCAAAAAAAGGTTATGCTCAGCGACGTAGCAAAGTGTGAACAGCATT
>NW_027058645.1:0-2329 GCF_011386835.1 Chrysemys picta bellii | reverse complement strand
AAGCCAACTTCCATGCGCCACTTTGTGAACTGCATCTCCTGCACTCTGGCAGACCCCTGCATAGAGATAAAGTCAGGCTTCATACACTTTCAATCTTTGAACCCTTTGCCTGGGGCTTCTGAAGTCCATGACTCTGGGTAGCACACCATGCTGACAGTGAATGTATCGAAAACCCTAGGGCCTTTCCCTTTCATTGATTTTTTATTTTTAAATAGAAATGAAACCAAACTTCAAAATACTGAAATCCTCCAAGACACTGAATAACCTTTTCCCACACAGCTGTAACCAGAACATCAGAATCTGGGCCCTTACTAGTTCCAAGCTGTATCCATCTATCACATGCATAGCATACCTATCAGCATGGTGCCAGAGTATTGTACATATTGAAAAGTTACACAGGTGAAGCTTCTTGTCGCTCTCCATCTTTTTGCTGGTATTTTTTAAATGTCTGGAAGGGGGGGAGGGGAAAGGGAAATAGACTGCTTTGGGGAAACTATGAATTGAGTTTTAAATTCTTTCTGAAGGGTGCTGAGGTCCACGGGTCAATCTGAACAACTTCAGCTGTGAGCTCCACAGTCATGAGCCAGCTGCCAAGAAAACGTTATCTCCTGTGCTCATTCTTGCAGATAAAACAGTGCCATTGTTCCAGAGGAGTGTGGCTGTCATTGATCACACCTTGTTTGATGGTCCCTCTGGTGGACTTGACCAATCCCATGGAGGAATTTTAAAGATTAGGGCCCCAACTTTCAACTCCACTCTGTATCCAACAGAAAGTTCATGGAACTGAATACTGGGGTGATGTGCAGCCTGTGTTATTGAGTGTGTGGGGTGTTGCATTTCTTTTAAAGGTCAGTGTCTTAATTTGGGGGTACAAAGTGTTCCAGAATTGGAGCTGCTCTGTAATTTATCAATACTGCATGCTGACCTGGTTAGTGGGATGTTTATGTTTATTGGTTTAGTTTAATCATGGACTAACAGTAAAAACAAGGTGACCCAAGGCATTGTAATAATCAGATCTGCAGGCCCCAGAAGGTATTACTATGACCAGTGCATATTTGACAGGATGGGGTGTATCCTCCTTGCCAGCTTTAGGTGGGAGAAGGCATTTCACTGCTGCAGTTCATTGGGTATACATTGATGAGGAGCCCAGAAGGTAGATGAGGCCAGAAGCCATCTTGATAATCTGAGGAGAGATGCCCACTATGGATGGTGATATCATGGCAAAGGTGAGCTCTTTAAAATGCTTCCAGCTCCCCATCATCATCCCTTTAGTCTTGTTCAGTTTTAGATTCACTTGGTCTTCATCCAGGTACTTATGTCTCCCAACGGCTGCCACAACTGGGAGATGGTGCCGTTTGCATTTGATACAATAGAGATATCGAGCTTGGAATCATCCACGTATTGCTGGCATCTGAGTTCATGCTGTGTCATTGTCTAACCCAGCAGCTGCACAGACATGGTAAACCAGATGAGGGGGAAAGAATGTGCTTATTTTTATGGTAGTGTTATTAATTTATCAGCTATATTCAAAAAATCAATGCAATAGGGCACTGTATCGCCCTTCACAGAAGTAGAGTAAGGTTTGGCATCACTAAACATGTAGTCTTTTACTGTTAATCAACTTCCGAGTGACGTGGAGATATCCCCTTTGCTACAGACATATTTTGGGCAGAGTTAGAACAAACACTAACGCAAAATCCATCTTATGATGTATGCCAAACTCCCATTGGCTATGTAAATGAAGCTCTGCGTGTGTATTGAAAACATAGCACTATCTTTATTACAGGCTAGCAAATGGGAAAGCATTACCAAACAGTGGCCTAGAAAGTACGTGGCATGATTATTCTAAGAGCAAGTAACACAGTTTTTAACCTGTCTCCTGCCCATAAGGATGTGTTTGACTAGCTTATTGCAGGGTCTCATCTGCTAGCATTTTTATAATTAAAATAGATGATTAATAGAGCTGGTCAAAATAGTCTCATTAAGTTTTCCGTTTGTTTTTAATGAAAAACAGTGTTCAGACTAATATGAAATTCTTCATGCAAAAATTTCATTTTGGTTGAATCCAATAAACTTTTGGGATCACTATTTTATTAATTTAGTTTATTTATTTTAATGGCTTTGGTTAATTTTTTTTTTTTATGTCTGTGGGTTTTTTTGTTTTTGTTTTTTTCTTTTATTTTGGGTTTAGAAAACTGAAAGTCTGTGGAAAACCCAGTTTGTTTGTTTTGTTTTCTTCCAAAATATTTGCAGAGTTTTTGCTGTTTGTTTCAGTTTCCAGTGAAAAGCTGTACATTTTGTGGGAAACTAAAACAAACAAACAACCCCT
>NW_027058644.1:0-2330 GCF_011386835.1 Chrysemys picta bellii | reverse complement strand
TCACTCCTCCGCTGGACACTGCCTGCATTGTGGTTCACTCCACCGCTGTGTTGTCATTCACTTTGCCACTGGCCACTGTGTCATTGTTCCCTCCACTGCTGGACCATTGATCACTGTGTGGTCGTTCTCACCGCTGCTGTGTCACTCTACTGCAACCTCTGCGATGTCTGGAGGTCCCACCACCTAACGCAGCTCTCAGCGATTTCAGCTCTCAGCGATTTCAGCAGTTAGTGGGGGAGCCTCACTACTTGGGCAGGCTGGTCAGTCTCTCTCACTGGAGACACTGCCCCACAGCAGGTGTAAGGTTTAGCACTTAGACCTGGTTATCAGGGATTTCAGCTCTTGTGATCCATAACAAAACAAAAACTCCCAATTGAGTCTAATCAGCTCTGTTATTAAACAGTGGAGAGTGGAAGGATCCAACAGTGTCTAGAACTCTTTGGGCAGTGACCACATCACCAGGTAAAAGTACTGGTCCCCACCAGTCTCTCTCACCCATATCCACTGTTTAGCAAGTTCCATTTAGTTGAGGGTGACCGCTGTCAAACAGGGCATGCCAAGCACATTTCTGCTGCCCTTTACTCACACAACAAGGGTAACACCACTTTATTACCCCTGCACCCAAAAACAAAAAGTGATTTGCAGTCAAACCCCAGCCAAAAGTGACCATTTGGGCATAGAAGCCCCAACATCTGCACACCTAGGCAGAGTGGGCATGTCTATGCCAATGAGATGAGTTCCTGGAGTATTTTCCTCAGCTCATCACTAGATGTCAGAGGAGAGCTCATTCAGACCCTGCTTGCAGGAAAATACTTACCATCTTTAGTCTAAAAATCCCCTTTAACTGCTTTGAAAGTCTCACACACCATCATCACTGTGCAAGATACTTTCCCCTATCTTTTGTCTCTCTCCATGACCTAATTGCAAACAGAGATGTTCCTTTGCCTGATTCAAATGACTCCTCATTACACAACCACACACACACACACACACACACACAATTAATAAGCACTTATACTAATAGATCAAAATCACCCCAAAAGCTATTTAGTAAAATTGTAGCACTTTGGTTCTGCTACCGCACAGCGCATCATAAAGGCAAACCAACAGGCGCAGCCATTCCCAAATGAAAGCATACTCTCACGCACGGACCGCATTCTAATTAAGGATAGATGAATTGGCTTCTAACGAAAACTTGGTCCAAAACTCCAATCAAACGTGGATTGAATTTATTTCTGAAATTCACAAACAGATTCTTTTTTCCAAATCAGCATTGTTCATTTTCACAATCCTTTGCTGTTCTGAATTCAGGCCAAGCCGAACAGCAGAAGTGGCAAAATGCCAGGGAAAAACAGCTGTTCTTGAGGATGGTCATCGCCTCAGTAACTCTTGTTCTCTTAATGTACTGCCTCCACTGCCCTGCTCCCCTTCTTTTCAGAGGTAAGTCATCAAGCTTCTGGGGTCCCAGAAGAACTATGAATAATAATACCGCCTAAGGCTTTGTTCGAATGGTTTTCAGATGGAAAGATGGGGAGGACGGCTACCCTGGTTCTTCTAGTGTTCTCCTGCCTTGCTTAGGGAGCACTGTGACAAGAGGACAGGTAGGTGCTGGGGTCATGGCTCTGCCTTCCTTCTGCTGTTACAAGATTTGTATTTAAGAAGCAGTCGGGGGGCGGGGAGGAGATACTATGCATAAATATTGCCATCTACTGATACATAAGAAAATATAGGGCCTGTTGTAATATTCAGAAGTTAGCAGGTTCAATAAAGTTCTTGCTATGCACGGTAAAGGACTTCCTGTGTGCAACCCTTAACGCCAGCCAGCCAAACCGCTTAGGAGAAGCAGTAAGTGAATTCCCCTTACAAGCCTGGGAGATCCAAGTTAAGGCCGTACTGGACCATTACATCATCTAAGATGACCTCCTGCAGAACACAGTCCATCGAATGTCACCTAGTGAATCCTGCACCAAGCCCATATCTTGTAGCTGGGCTAGAGCATATTGTTTTAGAAAGATACCTCGTCTTGATTTAAGATCTCCAAGTGATGACGGATCCACCACAACCATTGGTAAAGCATTCCGATGGCTGATTGCTCTCACTCTTAAAAATGTACACCTTATTTCTAGCCTGACTTTTTCTAGCTTGATCTTCCAACCTTGGATCTTGTTGCACTTGTGTCTGTGCAAATATTTTTGTGCCTCACCAAGGCAACATGTCTCACTGTGATGCTGAAGAGGTGGTAAAAAAGCTGCACTGACCTCCATTCCACAAGCCACACCCACACCCTCTGTCTGGTTCCCTCTCTCCTTCTGCATCTATGAAAGCTTGAG
>NW_027058643.1:0-2330 GCF_011386835.1 Chrysemys picta bellii | reverse complement strand
AAGTATGGGATGCCAACAAGAAGATAATTTGCTCGGTCTCGGCTGAGAGCCTTGAGCTTTCATTGGATCTCAACTCAGGTGCATCCAGAAAAGGTGTGACAGGGATTGTGTAATGGGCCCCTTGTGTGAGTGGTGGCCTTTAACAAGGGGAAACTGTACAGGGAGACTTTGGCAAACTGGTAAAGTGCCTAAAACCACTATGGCTTATTGTTAAAAAGCAATTTAATTGGCAAGCTGTAAATTGGCCAGTCAGCAAACTCAGCTTGACCAAGGCAGGAAGGGAGGGGGTTTTGGGGTGCCATAGAAGGGGCAGCTTGACCCCGCGTCCTTCCTGATAAGAATTGTGTTGAAGTTGCTGATACATGCATTTTAAAAGAGCAGGAATGTCTATTGGGGTCTCAGAGCTGCAGACTCTGGAAAAACCCACACCTGGTTAATCAATAATCAGAAGGAACCTCTTGCTTGAAACGGCTTACTTAACAAGTTTTCATTAAGGGACATGTCATTGTATTACTAATGTATAAATAAGGGGGAAAAGCTTGAGATAGGCGGGACTCTTCAGGACTGGTCTCTCCCTCTGGATGCATCTTGTGTTCCCCAGCAGCAGATGGGCTGCCAGTGTGGCTTTCGAGTGGCACAGTCAGCTTTGGTAATTATCGAGGGTTGGGTGTGTTTTACTAATCTTGTTGCGGACGTGTGTAAGTGCTTGACACTAGTAAAGTTTAGCTTTAAGTGAAAGCACTCTTGTGTTGTCCTGTTTCGGCAAGCCATCTATCGGTCGGACGGCCGTGTCTCCCCTGACACCTCCTTGCACAGAGTAAAGTTACCAAGCGCTTTGGGCTGAAAGAACCCCGGGTAACACCAGGACAAGGATTAGGTGGTGGGTTATGTCCCTTTCCCCCTAGGGGTGGCTGGTCCTGACCCAGCACCAGAGTGAGTCGGGGACTGGCTGGCTCAGGGGATGGGGAAAGAGATATGGGACCTTTACCCTGTTGGGGGCTCTGGTTCCAGATGTTGTCATTCCCATCAGTGCGCAGTGAGTTGTGGAGGCTCAGCCTGTTGCCCCAGACTTTGATATTCCTGCGTGTACCCCAGAATTTTATAGTACTGCAGTCAGCCCCTCTTGTGTGTTCAACCACTGCCAACTGAAACTAAAACATCCCATAGCTAGGGAAATCTTAGGCCTTTGCGAGACAAGGCTAAAGAACTGCATGCTTGCAGTTTGCTAATCCGAATGGGAGGATGGGACAGTAATTTAATGGATTATTAATATGGAAGAGAGTGAGTGACTCCTTCCTTGGTTGTAAGTGCCCCTGGCATATGGTTGTTAGGACTAGAAATACTAGAAATGTTTTGAGATAACGAGTAGTTTGTTGAAATGAGAATTGGTGATGTAGTAGAGGTTACTATGCTGACTTTCTAGGGGTCACTGGCTACATGTTTTGTTTAAAGTTAGCTATAAAAGATTAGACAAAAGGATTTGCATTGGAGCAGTCCGAGGAAGTTTTCTCTGGGCAAGGACCTGATATCTATGTTCTCCAGCAGTAAGAAGGAAGAGAGCACCTGCCGGTAGCCTGGCTGCTGATTCCGCCAAATCATTTCATCACGCTAGGTAAATATAAATGTTTTGAAATGCTCTAAACCTACTGGGACGTGTGTGTGTGTGTGTGTGTGCACACTCCTGCTTGTACCAATTACCTATCAGGCAGATGAGCTGTGCTCCCATTGATTTATTCCTGAAACCACCTGGAAAGAAACAGGTAAGTTACCACAGCTTTGGGTTCTGAGAAACCCAGCGTAACAAGCCCAGCCCCCGAGGTGGGCAGGTGCCCCTATCCCAAACTTCGCCAGTCCTAGAGCAGGTGGGCTGAGAGCTGATTGGACCACATATTCCCGGCTCCACAGAGGGGATCTGTGCAGGGATGTGGGTTGTGGGGATGGGGCACTGTGTGCGTGTGGGGAGCTCTCCCTGTGCCTCCTCTCCTCCCCATCTGGGGGGGCAATTGTCATCTGCGCTGCCAGCTAGCTGGTTATAAATCTGTCTCTGTTGCCTGTATCCTATAATTGCCAATTTCCCGACACTTCCTGGTACATATGGCTCTTCCTCACTGACCACTCGCTACGGGGGGCAGGCGGTGGAGTGGATTAGAGCAGGGGGCTTGGAGCCAGGTCTCCTGGGTTGTAGCCCAGCTCGGAGAGGGGAGTGGGGTCTAGTGCGTTAGAGGGGGGCGGTCGGGCAGTCTGGACTCCTGGGTTCTCATTTGGGCTCTGGATACACCGTGTGATCTGTAGGCTTTGTCATCTGCCTCTTCAAACCCCAGAGCATCATT
>NW_027058642.1:0-2332 GCF_011386835.1 Chrysemys picta bellii | reverse complement strand
CCTGTTCCGTGGTGAAATGACAGCTCCAGCCAGGCAGAGGCAGGTGTACCAGGCTCCAGGCCTCTTCTCACTGGGGACGTCTTGAATCATTTCTCTGATCCAGCCACTGATATGTGTCCCCAGGCCAGAAAGAGACAAAATACCGGTGCCGTCTTTAAAAGCTTCTGTTTTATAACCACAAAAATTGGTGCAGTGCAGAAAAAATAAAAGTAGTTGAGAAATAGGAGTTGAGGACAGTGCAGCTACCTGCACCATGGGGAGCAGAGATGCCAGAAGTGCAGGGGCAGTGCCGCTACCTGCACCGGGGGAGCTGAGGCACCAGCAGTGCAGGGGCAGTGCATCTACCTGCCACCAGGGGGAGCCGAGATGCCAGCAGGGCAGGGGCAATGCCACTACCTGCACCAGGGGGAGTTGAGACGTAACGTGTTGCCCTTCAACTCCAAGGGGGAGCCAAGGCACCAGCAGTGCAGGGGCAGTTCAGCTACCTGCACCCAGGAGGAGCCAAGGCGCCAGCAGTGCAGGGGCAGTGCAGCTACCTGTACCAGAGGGAGCTGAGATGCCAGCAGTGTGCCTCTGAAATGGGGTCACATTCCTCTGGCTGTCCATAGATCAGTGAGTTTGCTCCACTTCTAGCAACTGAGCTCTGAGAGCCATGAGTGCCCCATAGCGTCGCCCCTCCATTCCTAGGAGCCTTCCTCAAGGGGCAAGGGAATCTGCCGGGCATTGCAGAGGACCAGGGTTGATAGTGGTGGGAAGGAGGGGGTAGGGTATAACCAGAGAACTCCATGTCCAAACCCCTTGATGGCTTGAGACTGCCACAAGCCAAGCGACCCAACCGCACTTCACTCCTGCAGCTAGAGACCACACCCCAGGCTGCTGGTTGGTGATCCCCACCCCAGGCCAGCACTCACTGTGGTTTTGTGCCCAGCCCAGCTTGGCTGAAGATGGGGAGGGACTGTGCCAGACCTTGCCCCAAGAGTTGGGGCAGGGAGTACCCTCTTTTAAGGGTGGGATATGCCATGGAATTGTGTTTGTAGTGCCTAGGGATTGGGAGGTGTCCTTTTATGTAGCTTGGGAGCCCTCTCCTGAGCCTGCCTGTCTTGTATGAGAGAAGCCACCAGACCCAAACCCAGCAGCACTGTACGTCTCTACCCAGGCCTTGTGTGTTTTGTGGTCAGCTAGTGACCACAGTCATTAAGAGCGGGGCTGTTTCCTCATGCTGAGAATGCTGTGGAAAGAGCCATTTTTGTCAAAACATTCTTGCAGAATTCTAAGGGTTTTCATTGAAAACCAATTTTGGGGGTTCTGACCAGCCACTGTCATGTTTTGACAACTGGCCGGGTTTTGGTTTTTCAATGAAACCCCTCAAAATGTTAACCAAAAAATGGCCATTTTTCAGAAAAATTAGAAAAAATATATTCTGCCAGCCACAGTATCAAGAATAAAAATGGCTCTGACTAAAAGACCTTGAAAGGGTTACCGGAGGCCAGATCCCTGCAGGGGAATATCACAAGGTCTCTCCAGGCAGTAACTTTTATCCCAGTTACAAATGGGCCTTTTTTCTGTTAGACCATCGGGACAACTCTAGCAAATCCAGGCAAATGGTGCATCCAGTCCAATATCTCTAATGGTCACCAGTCCTGGATCCTTCCATCATTCGCTGATGCCTCAGGCACTAAACACACTGAAAAAAATTAAAGAGAAATTTCAAGAGTTTGTGAAGAACTCTACCCACCTACATTCCAGGCTCACATCCCCCTCACTCCCCCATATGCCAAACCCCCCCCCCCCCCCCCGTGTTATCACCGCAGCACAGAGATGCACGCTCTGCTCTGGCGCAGACATTCAAAAACAAATGTCCCCTTTTTTTACAGCTGTTCCTTTCTTTCATTTAGCATTTTTAAAAACATATTTATTAGAAACGAGGCGGCAGTTCAAAGCCCGGGGTTTGATTGAATTAGGTTACTCATCTCACTCCTTTGAAAAGCCGACAGCTGATGAAATATTTATTCTGTTTTCCGGTATTCTCAGATTTTTTACGCCCCCCGCCCCCCCCCCCCCAACATTTCAGAAACTGCAATCTAGCAAAGAAGTGTTTTTTTTCTCTTTAAAGAGTCATAAAAGTGGGAGGGGGGGAATATTCTCTCCTACATTTGATTCCCCCACCTCACCCCACCCTGTAGCTGAATCCCAGAGCCCCTAGCCCCCAGCACCCTCCATGGGGGCTAAAGCCTGGCGCTCCAGCATTGCAGCTGGGCTGAGGCCAGGAGTGGGAGCCATGGGGCTGAAGCCCCAGAGCCCCTGTGCCCTCATGCCCCCCGTTGGGCTA
Organism: Chrysemys picta bellii; assembly: GCF_011386835.1. Taxonomy (NCBI): domain Eukaryota; kingdom Metazoa; phylum Chordata; order Testudines; family Emydidae; genus Chrysemys; species Chrysemys picta. Next base: position 3 of record NW_027058642.1, on the reverse strand, counting down.
AGC
>NW_027058641.1:0-2333 GCF_011386835.1 Chrysemys picta bellii | reverse complement strand
TTTTGTTAAAAAAATTCAATAGCGTTAACTCTTCATTTCAGGTATGAAGAACTCACATACACAACTTGTACCTCCCGATTAGTGCTTCAATACTGCGAGTGTTTTATGCTCTTGATGTTTATATATTTAATAAAAAACAAAACAGAAAATCTTTTAAAACCCCAACAATCTTTCAAACCTTCTTTAAACATCTTAAAAATCAAAAGAAGCAACAAGACTTAGTCTTTGACAGGTCATCTTTAAAAGAAAGGGAATGAAAGTTACACTTGTGAAGCTCCAGGACTGCTATACTTAGTTCTGATCAAGTACCAAGAAAACACTACCAGAACAAGAAACCAATGAGCATTTTAAGATCTGATTTCTTGTACACCATCTGGGAGAGAAGTGATTTATAGAATTGTAAAAGAGCAACTTTCACCTTTCCAATGGTATAAAGCATATATTTCTTGTTAGGTTGCAAAATACAGAACCTTAAAATCTTCTCATTTCAATTACTATCTTGATTTTCTCTACCACCAGTCCTCTTCCCCAAATTCATTCTAACATGATTTTAAACAAGTCATTTCAATTAGAATTTAACGCATCTAGGTTTTCAGATGTCATGAAGCATTGATGGCTAGTTCTGTGGATCAACCTATACCATAGTAACCTTAAACTAGTAAGTCTACTGTTTTTCAGGAAGACAATGTCACCCTACTTTGTCAAAGGAACGTAAAACAGAGGCCTTGTCTACACTACAGAAGTTATACCAACTTTTCACCCTTTAATACATGGAAAAGCATTGCTGGGAACCATCAGTGTAACTTACCTTGAAAGTTTGTAGAAGGAAGAACTAGTATAGCTTGAATCAGTGCAGAAGATGCAATTCACAACCACAAATGGGGCAGTCAATTCTCACAGCTCCCACCATTTGACCATTGTCAGAACCGACAAATTTCTCAGTCAGCCAGCATTCTTATTTCCACCAGCTGAGTACCCACTCCTATCCTGAGTGCCTCCTATCATATTGCCTTACTTCCCCATATTACCCACGCCTTTCTAAAAATCCTCCTCCAGACATGCCCAGGAGGCATTTGTTGGGCAGGGGGCCAACAGCACATTTTACAGGAGGTAGCAGCTGGAAGGAAGGGGTACGGCAGGGAGGATTTTAAGTTGGCAAACCTGTTTGTCATTTGAGGTATACAAAAGTGACAGCCTCTCCACTGGAAATCAGTGTAAGGCAGCTCTAATGCAGACACGGGGACAAACCTTATGACAATCATAGTGGGTAGCGCGGACACACTCATTTCATGGGGGAAAGCATACCACTAATTGATTTTCCTAGTGTAGACAAGGCCAAAGAGAGAAAATCTCTATGCCTCAGATTCCCCATCTGTAAAATGGGAATGTTAATGCTCCTCTACCTTACTGGCGTGAGGAGAGTTAATTTAAGACGCATTGATATGTTTGATGAGTAACAGAAATGCCTAAAAATAACCAGGAATTGAAAAGTTTACCCAACAGCAGCTAGCTCAAGAACTCAACATACTAGCCCATGCCGCTAGACCCCACTAAAAGGCATGTTTCCCTGCAATTTGACAGACTACATTCAATATAGTTCATACTGTTTGACCACTGTCAACTTTCTACTGATACTTTTTTGAAGTGTACCTTAGGATTGAATGAACATACAAACAACTGACCAATATTTGCCAAGTTTAGACTCTTTATCAACTAATACTGGTCCAACTATAGAGATTCAATGTACTGGCCAAATGCCATTTGCCCAGTCCTCTATACTTTCCTGGCTTCCTTTCTCTCCACTACTATCTAACGCAATGATTCTCAACCAGGGGCCTGTGAAGGGCTGCAAGTTAAGTTTCAGTGGGTCCGCCAAGCAGTAGACTCACTAGGGCTCAGGGCAGAAAGCTGAAGCCTCACTGCATGGGACTGCAGCCCAGGACCTCGAGCCCACCACCCAGTGCTGAAGCCAAAGCCCGAGCAACTTAGGTTCTCAATGCTTCCAGTGGCATGGGGCCCTGGGCAACTGCCCTCCTTGCTACCCCCTAACGCCAGCGCTGGCTTTTATATGCAGAAAAACAGTTGTGCCACTGCTAGGCCGTCGAGTTTTTATAGCATGTTGGGGAGGCTCAGAAAGAAAAAGGTTGAGACTCCTGATCTAACACAGTCAACCTGTGGGACTCTTTGCCGGGGATGTTGTGAAGGCCAAAATTGTAACAGGGTTCAAAACAGAAGTAGGTACATTCATGAAGGATAGGTCCATCAAGGCTACTAGCCAGGATGGGCAGGGATGTGTCCCTAGCTTCTGTTTGCCGGAAGCTGGAAGTGGATGA
>NW_027058640.1:0-2335 GCF_011386835.1 Chrysemys picta bellii | reverse complement strand
GCTCCCTAGTGCCCCAACATCCCCCTCAGCTCCCCCTCCCCTCCCCCACCCGCTCCCTAGTGCCCCATCTCCCTCAGCTCCCCCTCCCCACCCGCTCCCTAGTGCCCCGACATCCCCCTCAGCTACCCCCCACCCGCTCCCTAGTGCCCCGACATCCCCCTCAGCTCCCCCTCCCCTCCCCCACCCGCTCCCTAGTGCCCCCACATCCCCCTCAGCCCCCATCCCCTCCCCCACCCGCTCCCTAGTGCCCCAACATCCCCCTCAGCCCCCATCCCCTCACCCACCCGCTCCCTAGTGCCCCGACATCCCCCTCAGCTCCCCCTCCCCTCCCCCACCCGCTCCCTAGTGCCCCATCTCCCTCAGCTCCCCCTCCCCTCCCCACCCGCTCCCTAGTGCCCCGACATCCCCCTCAGCCCCCATCCCCTCCCCCACCCGCTCCCTTGTGCCACGACATCCCCCTCAGCTCCCCCCTCCCCCACCCGCTCCCTAGTGCCCCGACATCCCCCTCAGCCCCATCCCCTCCCCCACCCGCTCCCTAGTGCCCCGACATCCCCCTCAGCCCCCATCCCCTCCCCCACCCGCTCCCTAGTGCCCCGACATCCCCCTCAGCCCCCATCCCCTCCCCCACCCGCTCCCTAGTGCCCCGACATCCCCCTCAGCCCCCATCCCCTCCCCCACCCGCTCCCTAGTGCCCCGACATCCCCCTCAGCCCCCCCCTCCCCCACCCTCTCCCTAGTGCCCCGACATCCCCCTCAGCCCCGATCCCCTCCCCCACCCGCTCCCTTGTGCCACGACATCCCCCTCAGCTCCCCCCTCCCCCACCCGCTCCCTAGTGCCCCGACATCCCCCTCAGCCCCATCCCCTCCCCCACCCCCTCCCTAGTGCCCCGACATCCCCCTCAGCCCCCATCCCTTCCCCCACCCGCTCCCTAGTGCCCCGACATCCCCCTCAGCCCCCATCCCCTCCCCCACCCGCTCCCTAGTGCCCCGACATCCCCCTCAGCCCCCATCCCCTCCCCCACCCGCTCCCTAGTGCCCCGACATCCCCCTCAGCCCCCATCCCCTCCCCCACCCGCTCCCTAGTGCCCCGACATCCTCCTCAGCCCCTTCCCCTCCCCCACCCGCTCCCTAGTGCCCCGACATCCCCCTCAGCCCCCATCCCCTCCCCCACCCGCTCCCTAGTGCCCCGACATCCCCCTCAGCTCCCCCCCTCCCCCACCCGCTCCCTAGTGCCCCGACATCCCCCTCAGCCCCCATCCCCTACCCCACCCGCTCCCTAGTGCCCCGACATCCCCCTCAGCCCCCACCCGCTCCCTAGTGCCCCGACATCCCCCTCAGCCCCCATCCCCTCCCCCACCCGCTCCCTAGTGCCCCATCTCCCTCAGCTCCCCCTCCCCTCCCCACCCGCTCCCTAGTGCCCCGTCATCCCCCTCAGCCCCCATCCCCCACCCGCTCCCTAGTGCCCCGACATCCCCCTGAGCCCCCATCCACTCCCCCACCCGCTCCCTAGTGCCCCGATATCCCCCTCAGCCCCCATCCCCTCCCCCACCCGCTCCCTAGTGCCCCGACATCCCCCTCAGCCCGCCTCCCCTCCCCCACCCGCTCCCTAGAGCCCCGACATCCCCCTCAGCCCCCATCCCCTCCCCCACCCGCTCCCTAGTGCCCCGACATCCCCCTCAGCCCCCATCCCCTCCCCCACCCGCTCCCTAGTGCCCCGACATCCCCCTCAGCTCCCCCCTCCCCCACCCGCTCCCTAGTGCCCCGACATCCCCCTCAGCTCCCCCCCCTCCCCTCCCCCAACCGCTACCTAGTGCCCCGACATCCCCCTCAGCTCCCCCCCCTCCCCTCCCCCAACCGCTACCTAGTGCCCCGACATCCCCCTCAGCTCCCCCCCTCCCCTCCCCCACCCGCTACCTAGTGCCCCAACATCCCCCTCAGCCCCCATCTCCTCCCCCACCCGCTCCCTAGTGCCCCGACATTTCCCTCAGCCCCCCCTCCCGCACCCGCTCCCTAGTGCCCCGACATCCCCCTCAGCCCCCCCCCACCCGCTACCTAGTGCCCCGACATCCCCCTCAGCTCCCCCCCCACCCGCTCCCTAGTGCCCCGACATCCCCCTCAGCTCCCCCTCCCCTCCCCCCCCCGCTCCCTAGTGCCCCAACATCCCCCTCAGCTCCCCCCCCCGCTCCCTAGTGCCCCGACATCCCCCTCAGCTCCCCCTCCCCTCCCCCACCCGCTCCCTAGTGCCCCCACATCCCCCTCAGCCCCCATCCCCTCCCCCACCAGCTCCCTAGTGCCCCAACATCCCCCTCAGCCCCCATCCCCTCCCCCACCCGCTC
>NW_027058639.1:0-2335 GCF_011386835.1 Chrysemys picta bellii | reverse complement strand
CTGGAAGGGACCTCAAGAGGTCATCGAATCCAGTCCCCTGCCCTCAAGGCAGGACCAAATACTGTCTAGACCATCCCTAATAGACCTTTATCTAACCTACTCTTAAATATCTCCAGAGATGGAGATTCCACAACCTCCCTATGCAGTTTATTGCAATGTTTAACCACCCTAACAGTTAGGAACTTTTTCCTAATGTCCAACCTAAACCTCCCTTGCTGCAGTTTAAGCCCATTGCTTCTTGTTCTATCCTTAGAGGCTAAGGTGAACAAGTTTTCTCCCCCTTCCTTATGACACCCTTTTAGATACCTGAAAACTGCTATCATGTCCCCTCTCAGTCTTCTCTTTTCCAAACTAAACAAACCCAATTCTTTCAGCCTTCCTTCATAGGTCATGTTCTCAAGACCTTTAATCATTCTTCATGATTAATCAATCATTGCTCTTCTCCGGACCCTCTCCAATTTCTCCATATCTTTCTTGAAATGCGGTGCCCAGAACTGGACACAATACTCCAGTTGAGGCCTAACCAGCGCAGAGTAGAACGGAAGAATGACTTCTCGTGTCTTGCTCACAACACACCTGTTAATACATCCCAGAATCATGTTTGCTTTTTTTGCAACAGCATCACACTGTTGACTCATATTTAGCTTGTGGTCAACTATAACACCTAGATCCCTTTCTGCCGTATTCCTTCCTAGACAGTCTCTTCCCATTCTGTATGTGTGAAACTGATTATTCCTTCCTAAGTGGAGCACTTTGCATTTGTCTTTGTTAAACTTCATCCTGTTTACCTCAGACCATTTCTCCAATTTGTCCAGATCATTTTGAATTATGACCCGGTCCTTCAAAGCAGTTGCAATCCCTCCCAGTTTGGTATCATCTGCAAACTTAATAAGCGTACTTTCTATGCCAATATCTAAGTCGTTAATGAAGATATTGAACAGAGCCGGTCCCAAAACAGATCCCTGCGGACCCCCACTTGTTATGCTTTTCCAGCAGGATTGGGAACCATTAATAACAACTCTCTGAGTATGGTTATCCAGCCAGTTATGCTGGATACCCACCTTATAGTAGCCCCATTTAAACTGTATTTGCCTAGTTTATCGATAAGAATATCATGCGAGACTGTATCAAATGCCTTACTAAAGTCTAGGTATACCACATCCACAGCTTTTCCCTTATCCACAAGGCTCGTTATCCTATCAAAGAAAGCTATCAGATTGGTTTGACACGATTTGTTCTTTACAAATCCATGCTGGCTATTCCCTATCACCTTACCACCTTCCAAGTGTTTGCAGATGATTTCCTTAATTACTTGCTCCATTATCTTACCCTGGCACAGAAGTTAAACTAACTGGTCTGTAGTTTTCTGGGTTGTTTTTATTTCCCTTTTTATAGATGGGCACTATATTTGCCCTTTTCCAGTCTTCTGGAATCTCTCCCGTCTCCCATGATTTTCCAAAGATAATAGCTAGAGGCTCAGATACCTCCTTTATTAGCTCCTGGAGTATTCTAGGATGCATTTCATCAGGCCCCGATGACTTGCAGGCATCTAACTTTTCTAGGTGATTTTTAACTTGTTCTTTTTTTATTTTATCTGCTAAACCTACCCCCTTCCCATTAGCATTTACTAGGTTAGGCATTCCTTCAGACTTCTCGGTGAAGACCGAAACAAAGAAGTCATTAAGCATCTCTGCCATTTCCAAGTTTCCTGTTACTGTTTCTCACTGAGCAATGGGCCTACCCTGTCTTTGGGCTTCTTCTTGCTTCTAATGTATTGATAAAAAGTCTTCTTGTTTCCCTTTATTCCCGTAGCTAGTTTGAGCTCATTTTGTGCCATTCATTAAGAAGACAGATCTTACATTACTGTATTCCTTTTGACAATCATATCCGCTCATTCACTCAGCTCAAAGTCCTTTTTATTGCCATTTACTCTGTTTCTTTCTCACTTCCGTTAGAGTGGAACAATCCTGGAACTCACTTGTTCATCCACTACTTTAAAATGGTAGCACTGCATATGCACCATACTCCAGAACCAGCTAAAATGGCAAGTGCTTTGAGTACCATGTTTAAAATATTATAAATAAAACACAGAGGGGGGCCCGTCATAAATATATAGCTACGAGTGGCATAAAATCCCTCCTTTACCTGTAAGGGGTTAAGAAGCTCAAATAACCTGGTTGGCACCTGACCAAAAGGACCAATAAGGGAAGAAGAAACTTTCAAATCTGTGGCAGGAGGTTTTGTTTGTGCTGTCTTCATTGTTCTCTCTGGGACAGAGAGGGACCAGGGCAGTAAAAACCATCTCCTAAAACCCTGCCTGAAATAAGTATCCAAG
>NW_027058638.1:0-2338 GCF_011386835.1 Chrysemys picta bellii | reverse complement strand
GTGGCATATCTTATTTGAATATTAAAAGCTGGCAGTTTGGGGATACGGGTGTCAAATTTGAGTAAGTTTTGGGGTTGGGACCCATATTTTTAGTGTAGCTTATTGGGAGCTGTGACGAACTGGGCCTGTTCTCACTGTGGTCTGTGAATGCTGACAGGGGAGTGGGGCTGGGATAGTCTGCATTGGAGGATGGGATCTGCCCGAGGGCGCATACCTGAGTGTGTAACACGAGAACCCAGGAAGGGGTTGAAGGCCAGGTGACTCCTGAGCCCGGGAAACTGAACAAAGGCTGTGGGAGGGGTCGCTGAGGGCAGAGGGCTGGAAGCGAGCTGGAGAGATGGCTGGGAGACAGAGATGGCTCTGACCCCCCGAAGGGGGGTGGGCTGGAATGCCCTGGGACCCCAAGCTGGACTTAACTGGGGGGGTCCTGTTGTCTGTGCCTGCAAGACCTGTCTTGGACTGTATTCCTGTCATCCAAATAAACCTTCTGCTTTACTGGCTGGCTGAGAGTCATGGTGAATCGCAGGAAGCCGGGGGTGCAGGGCCCTGAGTTCCCCAATACTCCGTGACAGGAGCCTTCCACTGACTGGGGGTGTGGTCACCCTGAGCTGAAAGCCTGTTGCCCGACGTGATGAAGGAGTGCCGGGCACTTTGAATAAACTAGAGAAGAGAGATTACACAAGATTACACAAGTTTGGTGTTGTGCCAAAATTATGTTTCCTGGCGGTTTTGAGACTAAACCGCTGAGTTTTTTCTTCTTCTCTTAACTAAGCTGTTGCCTGGCTTTGTTGTGGGGTGTTATTGCCCACGTCTTAGGCGTGCTATTGTGATGGTGGCTCTGGGTGACTGACTGCGGAACGGAAGAGCATGGGGGAGCGGTTGAGGCGCGCGGCAGTACCTGGATTGGAAGGCAGCATGGGCCCATCTAGTGCCCGCTGGTGAGTGTGGGAAGAGCTGCTACGTTACGGGGGGTGTGTGGGGGGGTGGGGCGGACCGCTCGCTGTCTGGCAACTTGAGAAGAACTGTGGTGCCAGCCTGCCAGGTGTTCTCTGACAGCTGATCTCCCATTGGGCCTAGTGAGTTGAGGTTTTCTGAAAGCTGATCTCCTACAGGGCCCTCACTAAGTGACGTTTTCTGACAGAGCTAATCTCCCATTGGTGACGCTTTCTGAAAGCAATGCTGGGCGGAGCTGTCAGGGCCTTGTGCAGTCAGAGCTCAGCAAATGCCCACAAGAAACAGGTCGAGGCCGAATGGCGCCAATTCCAGCTGCCTGGGCAGAGGAACGGAGACCCTCAGCAGCAGGCACTGCCGTCCTGCCTGGCGAAAAGCCGCAGGGAGGTGTTCACAGGTTGCGCCCGCTTGCACGTGCCGGTGTTTTCTGGCAGCCAATGGGCTGTCGCTAGGTAACGTTTTCTGACCGAGCTGGCAGCCAATGGGCTGTCACTGCCTGGGGGTGGAGATCGCTGCTGCAGGCACTGTGGCTCAGAAACTTCTCGAAGCCTCGGGACCGTTTGGAGTTGCTGAAGAGAGGCAGGAAATTGCCAGGCTGGAGCACGAGGATCCTGTGGGCAGCGAAACAGCCACAGGCCCGTGGGCGCAGCTGCTGGTGCTGGGGGTTGGACCGAACTCCCTGCTTTGCGGTGGGCGCTGCCAGCGAACGTGCGCAATGTTTGTAGCTGCAGAATCCGTTTCTGTGTGTGTGAGCGAAGTCCCTGTAGCTGGGCGGCCAGTATGAAGCAGGATTCCTGGGGGTTTGCACAGTGTGGGAGTTGGGGGGGGAGGGTGTCAGGCTTAGCGGGGTTGGACTCAGAGCTCACGGTTAGGGTTGGGGGAGGATTGGGCTATGGTTTGGGTTAAGGGGTTTATGGTTGGGGACCAGGGTGAGCAATTTTTAGTGCAATTTTGGCTCTGGTTTGGGGGGGGGGGTTAAAACTTTGGGTTGGGGGTTAGATTTTGGCAGGAGGGTTTGGCCAGCGGCAGCATAAAAGTACGGGTGGCAATGGGGTGCCAACCAATAGTGATTCATAAGTAGTTTTTTTTAGATCGTTTTTGTGTCAGTGGCACCCTAGAGAGGGGGTAGGATCATGTTTGCTACAGGGGTCTATTTGTAATGACGTGGGGCTGTGGGGTCCCCAAGCCATCAATGGCTGTTTGGAACTCCTGGGTCCACCTGCAGCGGCTGGGAGCTCTGGTGTAGGCCTGTGGGGTTTCCCCGCTGCCTGCAGCAGCTGAAGCTGTGGGGCCCTGCCCCTGCCTACAGTGGCTGGGCGCTCCTGGGTCCCGCTGCGACATGTGGCAAATGGGAGCTTTAGGGTCTGCCTGTGATGGCTGGGAGCTA
>NW_027058637.1:0-2342 GCF_011386835.1 Chrysemys picta bellii | reverse complement strand
TCATATAACTGGGGGGATAACTGCCAAGGTAGCACAGGAGGGGTGGGGAAGGAGGGAAGCACAGGGGTGGGGTAGTTATAGGTGCACCCCCTAGAATGGCATGCAGCTCATCATAGAAGCAGAATGTCTGGGGCTCTGACCCGGAGCGGCTGTTTGCCTCTCTGGTTCTTTGGTAGGCTTGCCTGATATTCCAGGAGAACTGAATCTCCATTAGACAAAACTTAAAGAAGGGAATGACCTAGAGTTACTCCCATTTATGTCCAGGCACCCCGACCGAGCTCACCAAGGCCAGTCAGGAGGAACCAGGAGACAGCAGCAGACGGTACAATACAGCTGCTAACCGTCTTTGCTAACTTACAAAGGCAAGGAGCTGCTGCTATGTAGCACTGCAGTACCGCGTCTGCCAGCAGCACCCAGGAGACATACGGTGACAGTGAGCTGAGCAGGCTCCATGCTTGCCGTGGTATGTCGTCTGCACAGGTAACCCAGGAAAAAAAGCAAGAAACGATTTTTTCCCATTGTTTTCACGGAGGGAGGGGGGGGGCTGACAACATGTACCCAGAACCACCTGCAACAATGTTTTTGCCCCATCAGGCATTGGGAGCTCAACCCAGAATTCCAATGGGTGGCAGAGACTGTGGGAACTGTGGTATAGCTACCCACAGTGCAACGCTCTGAAAGTCGACGCCAGCCTCGGTACTGTGGACGCACTCTGCTGACTTAATGGTCTTAAGTGGGGACACACACAATCGACTGTATCAAATCGATTTCTAAAAAATTGACTTATATTAAATCAACGTAATTTCATACCCTTAGACAAAGGAAGTAGTATTGTCCCCATTTAACAAATGAGGTACTGAGGAACAAAGAGATTGATCAATTTTCCCTAAGTCACACAGGAAGTCAGCGGCAAAACCAAGAACCAAATTCAGGTCTTCTGAATCCCAGAGCAAGGCCTTGATCATGAGATCATTCCTTCCTCTGAACTTAGGGTACTCTCTATGGACTTTACACCTCATGGGTTCATCCACAACAAAGACCACAAACGCTGCTGAAGCAAATTCATTTAAAATATCAGAAAATACATTGCTGTTTTCTCCTAGCTGTATTACTATCTGCACCTCACCTCTTTTTATTTGTAGGGGTTTAAAAGAGACTTTCTGGGTTGTGAAGTGAAATCAGTTGGGAGTTGGATATATAGCCACAAACACAGAACACCTGCTACACGTAGTAAAAACGTAGTTGATAAAATTCAGTGCCGTGGCATTTACAAGGACTCCTGCAATCTCTGATCCTGCAGGTTTTCCATCTTTCATCTGACACTGTCAAGGAGGAAATTCTTAACATTTGGCAGTCCACATGTGTTCGATGTTGCCTATTTTCTAAGGCATGTATATATTTGTTTCCTTCGCTTCAGGGCCGGCTCTGGGTTTTTTGCTGCCCCAAGCAAAAAAATTTTTGGCTGCCCCCCCCCCAGCCCACCAGTGGCCCACCCCCACCCGTACCCCCTGCCACCCCAGCACTGGGCTCCCCCCGAAACATGGGATCCGCTACCAGCACACAGCGGCCAAGCCCTGGCCCAGCCGTGACTCTGTCCCCATGCGGGTGGAGCTGCTGGGCGGCGCGGAGTGGGAGTACTTCCAGGTGGCAGTGCGGCTGCGGGGCGGAGAACACGGCCCCTCCCTGGGCTTCGCGACGCTGCTGGTGGCCAAGGTGGATCAGTTCGTGCTCACCGCCCTCACCCCTGACATGCTGGCAGCCGACGACCTGGAGAGCCCCCCGGACCTGCTGCTCTTCGGCCTCACCGCGCCCTGGCCCAGCCCCGGCGAGCGGGAAGGCGAGGATCTCCGGCTGCGGGGCTACCTGCTTAGCACCGACGAGCCCAGCCGGCCGCTCACCTCTTCACACACTCCGAGAGCCCCTCTCACCACCGCCACAGCCCGGGCTTGGCTCCAGGGGACCCCGCTTCCCTCCCTCCCTGGCTCCTCACACATTCCCAGCAGGGCTGCCCAGAGAATTCAGGGGGCCTGGGGCAAAGCAATTTCGGGGGCCCCTGACATAAAAAAAGTTGCAATGCTATAGTAACATGTATTGGGAAATGTAAAAAATAATTAGTGAAATAGATTAAAAAATTAATTTGTATTAAACATTCAATGCTGTAATGGTATGTATACATTTACAATTACATAATGGGCTGTCAGATGGTGATGGTGATGTTTGGTGCCAATGGGCTGTCGCTGCCTGGGGGTGGTGCTGCTGTTGCCCAGGGCTGGGTGGGGTGCTGGGCTCTGGGTTGGGGGGTACCCGGCTCACAGGGGCTGGGCTCAGGGCTATGGGGAGAT
>NW_027058636.1:0-2350 GCF_011386835.1 Chrysemys picta bellii | reverse complement strand
GGAGTGAATGGGCCAGAAGACCAGTGGTGTAAGTCATTGTAACTGTACTGAAATCAACAGAAGACAGCTCCTCAATTGGTGTAAATTGATGTAGCTCCATCAAAATCAACAGTGGTCAGATCCCACACTGCTGTAAATTAACACGGCTTCCCTGACATCAATAAGGCAGGTCCCCGCTGGTGTAAATTGTCATAGCACTATTGAATTCCGTAGGCCACCAGCTGATTTCCACCAGCTAAAGATATGGCTCTATGTATATTATATATTATGGCTGTGAGTTTAAAAACAGCTCAAGGGATTTAGGTGCTCAAATCTCATGGAAAGTCACTGAAGGTTTAGTGTTCTCAGTAAATATAAATCTTTTATTATCCTTTTTATATTAATCTCTCATCATTTTAAACATCACATAATCTTTTCTGTGTTTGCCAAAGGTATTGTCTAGATTCTAATGCTACAGAAGGAGTTGTTTTGGGTAAAGAATGTCTTTTCCTATTAGGCCTAGTGCCAAAATAATAGTTTCATTTTTCCTTTCTCTCCTTTCCCTCCCCCCCCCCCCCCCCCCCCCGCACCACCACCACCCACAGAAGTGGAAACAGCTCAGACAAACAAACAAAACTTGAAGGAAAAATTGTCCCAGAAAAAACTGGGAATTTTGGCCAGCTCTGTGGAAATGCACACACACACACACACACAATCCAGCAGTTTTAAGTTTGCAAGACATTTCCCAATATTTTAATACTTTCCAACATTCTCACAATGTGTGTGTGGGGGGGGAGGGTGGCATGGAATTTCCTAAGTTTGATTTAGTAAAAGGGAGATGTAAAGATCAAAGGATATTCTATTAACTAGTTACCATTATTCCCGGCTTGGACTGAGAAATCTGATCTAAGGGTTGATATCGGGATGGGGTTGGGAACTCAAGAGTCCTGGGTTTTATTGCTGGCCTTGGGAGAGCAGTGGGGTATATTGATTAGAACAGGAAGAACTGGGATGCAGGGCAGCTGGGCTGAGAAAGAAGAGTTCTGGGTGATGTTTGATTTTGATTGGCATTTACAGAGTCCTCATTTATCTGTGGGTCCCAAAGCACTTGGTGAAGAAGAGGGTAAACACAGATTTACTGCATGGGCTATTAGGAGGGTTTGAAACAAAGAACTTGAAAAGCAAAATCCAGTGGCAGTTTTACTGCACTGCTTTATAGACTATAGCTAAGATTTTTAAAAGTCACATAGGGGACCTGGAAGCCCATTTCCCATTAATTAACCCACACTCCTTGTATGTCATGTGCTTTTTCCACTGCTTGCAGAGGTGAAGAAATGTCCGTAGAGTCCCTTACTGATATTTCACTGCTTCTTCCGAAAACATTTTTACGCTACATGCGAAATTTAACATTTTTTTTTTGTTTCCAAATTTTTGGTCAGAGCGCTTTCCACCTCTTTGTCTTTCTGAGCTGTGGATGATGGGGGTTCAACATGGGAGGTAAGCTGCTATAACTGATAGAGATCAGTCTATGCAGAACCACCAGGAAGGCTGGCATGAGTCTCACAAATGGAGAGAAATCAGTCCCGTAGTATCAAATAAACCTGACAAGGAGGGAGCATCCAGTTGAGAAAGCTTTATACCTTCCTTCCAAGAAGCATATCCTCAGGATGGTGGAGATGATGTGAATGTAGGAGACGAGGGTGAGAAATAAAGAGCTCAATCCAATAATCACAGCAGACAGGACCGTCTTCCAGGTTTTCTGCCGCCCCAAGCGGCAAAAAAAAAAAAAAAGCCGTGGCACTGCGATCGCGCCATTCCACTCTTCGGTGGCAATTCAGTGGCAGGTCCTTCGCTCCAAGAGGGACTGAGGGACCTGCCTCTGAATTACCGCGCTGCAGACCCAGACGTGCCGCCCCGATAGCAGCCGGAGTGACGCGCCTTGGTATTGGCCGCCTCAAGCACCTGCTTCTTTAGCTGGTGCCTGCAGCTGGCCCTGATCTCTTCTACTCTTCTAGAGCTGTTTGGCAACTAGAGATTCCGTTTATTTGTCTTTAAGATTCACTCCTGCCATATCTGTGCTTATTTCATCCCAAACGCTTCCGGCAACATATCACTTGTGTATTTCATATTGTCAGAGAGTCACAGAGTTTAAGGGCAAAAGGGACGACTAGATTCTCTCATCTGACCTCCTCCGTCTCACAATGTGTTCATCACACAGGCCCACAGAGCACTTTAGCCAGGCATCAAATTGAACGTAAAAGAGAAATATACCTGGTGGTCCCTTTACCAGACCACTGAATGGCGGCACCTCTGGGATGCAGAATGTATAATATCACACAACACTATTAAACAGATGATTAAGGCAGGAAGG
>NW_027058635.1:0-2354 GCF_011386835.1 Chrysemys picta bellii | reverse complement strand
CGTTATATTTTCTATCCCTTTTCTAAAGGTTCCTAACATCCTATTAGCTTTGTTGACTGCCGCTGCACATTGAGCAGGTGTTTTCAGAGAACAACACATGATGCCTCCAAGATCTCTTTCTTGAGTGGGAACAGCCAGTTTAGACCCCTTCATTTTGCAAGCACAGTTGGGATTATGTTTTCCAATGTGCATTACTTTCTGTTTCTCGACATTGAATTTGCAGCAGTGTTACGCAGAAGGTGCTGCTGGCCCCAGGCCGTCCGCTAACCCCCCAGGCCGCCCTGGACCCCACGTCCTCCTGAAGCACGGGGCCCCCCAAAGCGCGGGGCCCAGGGCAGTTGTCCCGGTCTGTCCTGTGGACAGGACGGCTCTGGATCCAGGGTGGTCTGGGGAGTTAGTGGGCAGCCTGGTGCTGGCAGCAGCGAACGAGCCAGCCCCAACCTGCCCCTGCTTCGTCCCCATTCCACCCCTTTCCCCAAGCCTCCACCCTGCCTCTTTCCGGCTTCCACCCTCTCCCCCGAGTGACGCCAGGAGTCAGCGGGGCGGAGCAGGGTGGGCTGGGACTGGGACAGGACGGCTCTGCTTAGACCTGTTCTGGGCACCACCAAAAATTGTACAAACCCGGTGCCCATGGGAGTGGTGCGCTCCAGTGGGATAACCTGGGTTCATCATCATGTTCAGTTTCCGCAGGGAATGTTTGCAGCCACTGCCATGTGTCTATTGTGTCTCCTCCCTCCATCCCTGCTGCCTTGTAGAGGGTGAGGCCACATTAACAACAATGTGTTAACCCTTGAGGGCTCAGCCAAGTGCTAGTTCATCATTTAGCAGCAAGGCATTCTCTGGGAAATATCCCACCCTCTGACTCCACCACCTCAACCAAGCTTCACAATCAGCATTGCTGTGTACAGTATTCAATTGTTTAACACTTATACTGTGTATATATGTATGTACAATGTCTTGTGTCTGGCGAAAAAAAATTCCCTGGAACCAAACCCCCCTTATTTACATTAATTCTTATTGGGAAATTGGATTCGCTTAACATCATTTCGCTTAAAATAGTATTTTTCAGGAACGTAATTACCACGTGAAGCGAGGAGTTACTGTAATAGTCTTTAACGAATATATTTAGTGTTTAGACTCTACGAAATGCTTGTATGTTGCTGCCTGCATTAATCTCACTGATAATATCCATATCCCATGTTATAAGCAGACATGCCAAACCCACGAAAAAAAACACGGCAACTGGGCTTGTTTTTTGCTTAATTGGCTTGTGAGTTGCTTGTTGGCTAGTTTTTGTCTTGTAACTTGTTGTAGCTTGTTGCTTCTTTTTTTTGATTGGCTCCCAGCAAGCAGGGTCAAGGAGAGGCGGGGCGGGGAAGAGAGTCAGGGACGCATAGTGGGCCCACCACAGTCCCAGACTGCACGCCAGGGGGATCTAGTCACATTGCGTGCTGGGGTTCTTAGGGATTGGCTCATTTTGGCCTTGTTTTGAAAGGGAATTAGCTTGATTTTGGGCTTATTGTGAAATTCAGGGTGTTTATTTATAGGGTGACCAGATGTCCCGATTTTATAGGGACAGTCCTGATTTTTGGGTCTTTTTCTTATATAGGCTCCTATTATCCCCCACCCCCATCCCCATTTTTCACACTTGCTGTCTGGTCACCCTATTTATTTACCACGTGAAAGTTGGCAACTGTGGTTATAAGGTGATATTTAAGTGTTTCCTCTGGAATTGTAAATGCCCACACAGTCTGGAGACAAGCATGGCCAAGTGTGAAAAACAGGTTTGCCACAGGAGTGTCACCGAAATATCGGGTCCACCTAGCTGAGAGCCAATAACAGCCAGACAGGGATAAGGAGGAGTTGCTTTATTCTGCAGAAGAAAGGAGAGCTTTGCACCTTGGTACAAAATCTGTCTTACATACATTTTACAGATCCTTTATACACATTCAGACCAAGGTCCTTGCAGTGTTAACACTTGATTGGTGGTGGTCAGACCAGCTATCTGGTCAGTGAAAACCTGCTTGGGACCAGCTCCAACTACCTTAAGGCCTTGAAGGGAAAACAGTTGAACAGTTCAGGCTACTGTGTCCTTAAGTTTCAGAGTAGCAGCCGTGTTAGTCTGTATCCGCAAAAAGAACAGGAGTACTTGTGGCACCTTAGAGACTAACAAATTTATTAGAGCATAAGCTTTCAGGAGTGGGCTGTAGTCCACGAAAGCTTATGCTCTAATAAATTTGTTAGTCTCTAAGGTGCCACAAGTACTCCTGTTCTTTTTGTGTCCTTAAGGTGTCTGCTTCCCCCTAATGGCCGCTGGCTGACATAACTGCTCGGATTAGGGGGGGGGGTCACTA
>NW_027058634.1:0-2356 GCF_011386835.1 Chrysemys picta bellii | reverse complement strand
CCCTTTCCTTATTGCCAAATGGGACAGGGTCTTAGCTAGTTTGGAAGGGGACTCAGGGAGGGTCCTAGTATAGGAAAGGGAGTGTCCATATGGGTAAGGTTGAACGCCTGCTGCTCTAGTACTTTGGGTTGTTAGAAGCTGTCACAACGAGGTCTATACTATATAGGCTTGATCCAAAACCTATTGAAGCCAATGGAAGTCTTTCCATTGATTTCAATGGTCTTTGGGTCAGGCTGCAAGCCAGGAAGTATGGTGATGATGTCGTAATCAGGACTTGGGTGCTGTATTTATGCTGGGATGTGTTGTAGGACGGTATCACATACAGTCACAGTCAAAGACCGAGTACTGTAACAGTCATTACTAATATTACTACATGGATCCCGCAACTGCTGATCTTTTAATGGTGACCCTTGCACCTCGGATGCCTGAGAAGTAGGTGTCTGACACCACTAAATGCACATCCTGACGTGCACGGTGTTGTCCCACAAACTTATACAGGATCGTTTTAGGGGTCAAGGCAAAGATGCCACATTTATTATTAATCTGTAACTATTAACAAATACCTCAATGCTTATACACATACAGTCACACACACACACACACCAAAATGTTCTGCAGCTGCTGGATAGTTACCAGTCCTGAGTGTAGTTTGAGTTCGCAGCTTGGGATTGTAGCTCGTGACAGCTAACTGGCCAGGAGAGCTGAGCACGAGGGGGAGCCGGGTCTCTGTCGGGCGCGCACCGATGCTCCTTGATGTTGATAGCAGAACGTTACCCAAAGTCTCTCATCTCACCCTTCCTTTTTTATAGGAGTTTTTGGATTCAAAGTCTCTAGGTCTTGCTGTGTCACGCCGCCTCTGGGTTTGACTTGATCACCCGTCAATTGCAGGCGTGACTGTCAGCCTGGGACCTGGCTTTGATCTTCCTTCTGTTGTTTTTTTTTAAGGTGGATGCTTTTTGATTGTAACTTTCATTACACTTGCCATTTTGCCTACATTGTAACTTCTGTGCTATATTGTAATGCAAACCCCATTTTAAAATGGGGTTTGCATTACAATATAGCACAGAAGTTACAATGTAGGCAAAATGGCAAGTGTAATGAAAGTTACAATGTAGTAACAGAAGTTACAATGGTACAGTGGATAACTTAAAAACAATTTCATTCACATTGGTTCTACAACGGCAGCACTCCTAGTTTGGCCACTGTAATGGTTTAACTAGTCCTCTTGCCTCACTGTGAGTGATATGGTTTCGCAGCAGAAGCCTCATCAGCCACTGAGGCCCTGTAATAGAAAGGAGTAAAACAGAGCCCCTGAGAAGCTGGAGAGGACCTGCAACCCCCAGACAGGGCTTTCTCTGGCTCCAGTAGTTATCAGCCCCCCGTGGAATCAGGACAGGCCTTTTGTAAATTACACTTTTCCCTGTATGCTTCAGCTCTTTGGAGTCTATTTCAACCCAAGAGAGAGGACAGATTTCATTCTGACTGTTATGGATGGCCTGACGAATCACTGCAACAATAACTGCCAGCCAACTGCAGAGGGATTGCTGTCTGCCATGGTGAACAGCGGTGGGACTAAGGTGGAGAAGGTATGGGGCGCTGCTGCTGAGATGGACGGAAACTAGAATTCCCAGTGCTGGGAACAGTCATACGTTCAGAGAGTTTAAGGCCAGAAGGAACCATCACATCTTCTAGTCTGATTCCTGTATCTTGGAAAACATAATCCCAACTATACATACAAACGGAGGGGGTCTAAATCAGCTGTTACCACTCAAGGGTGGAGTCATCATGGACAATTCTCTGAAAACATCCACTCAGTGTGCAATGGCAGTCAAAAAGGCTACCAGAATGTTAGGAAGCATTAGGAAAGGGATAGATAATAAGACAGAAAATATCATATTGCTTCTGTATAAATCCATGGGATGCCCACACCTATAAATTCATGAATGGTGTGGAGAAAGTAAATAGGGAAGTTTTATTTATCCTTTCACACACACACAGAAACACACACAAACCTGGGTTAATACAAACCTAAGGAAATATTTCTTCACACAACACAACTCGTAACTCATTGTCAGGGGATGTCGTGAAGGCCAAAAGTATAACCAGGTTCAAAAAAGAATTAGAGAAGTTCCTGGAGGACAGGTCCATCAATGGCTATTAGCCAAGGTGGTCAGGGGTGCAACACCGTGCACAGGGTGTCCCTACGCCTTCTGATTGAAACTGGGACTGGGTGACAGGGGATGGATCACTCGATAAATTGCCCTGTTCTCTTCATTTCTTCTGAAGCATCTGGCACCAGCAGAAGACAGGATACTGGGCTAGATGGACAATTGGTCTGACCCAGTATGGCCATTCT
>NW_027058633.1:0-2358 GCF_011386835.1 Chrysemys picta bellii | reverse complement strand
CAGCAAGTTGCAGCGCTGTACACCGCCAGTGTAGCCAAGGCCTAAGGCTTTTCCATGCCGTGTGCTGTGAAGCTTGTGTTTGGGACAAAGAAAGTAGAGTCCACATGGCAAAGGATATAAAAAGGCAGCTGCATCTTCTCCATTTAGTCTTCATTCCTGTTTCTTACCTCTGGAGTAACTTTTCTAAAAATGAAGTTCTGAACAAATGACTGAATGACCCATCCAAGCTGTGGATGTGTTCCAGAGAGACTTTCAAGCCGGCAAACTCACCAATACTGCTAAGAACCTGATATATGGACTTTGAAGTCTCTGTATGTATCTGGTTGCTTTACCTAGGGTTACCATATTTCAATACTGCAAAAAGAGAACACTCCACGGGCACCTGGGCCCGCCCCAACTCCGCCCCAACTCCACCCCTTCCCTGCCCCAGTCCCGTCCCTTCCCCCAAAGTCCCCGCCCCAACTCCGCCTCCTCCCCTGAGCATCCCGCATTCCCCCTCCTCCCTCCCACCCCCCCGGCTGCTGCTGTGCTGGGGAAGTTGCTTCGGCCCCCGCTGCGGTGGAGAGCGGCGGGAGCTGGGAAAGTTGGAGCCCGGGGAGGAGGCGGTCCCCTTACCATGCCTCCCTATTTTCCCGGACATGTCTGGCTTTTTGGAAATTCCTCCCGGACGGGGATTTGAGGCCCAAAAAGCCAGACATGTCCGGGAAAATCCGGACGTATGGTAACCCTACCCAAGAGCTGCTGCCCGCCCGCCCGCCAGACCCCCCACCCCCAGGCCTCACCCCAGAGCTGTCTCCCGCCCACCCAACCCCCCAGGCCTCACCCCAGAGCCACTCGCTCTCCACAGGGCCCATCCTCAGCCTTCTCCTGCCTCAGTGCCCCCTCTCCTGAGAGCCTGCCCTCCGCAGCCCCCCCACTCTCCACAGCCCCTGCCTCAGAGCCCCCACCCCCTCCCATAGCCCCCACCTTCCATAGCACCCCCCACCTCAATCCTCCCCTTCACCTCCCTCTATAACCCCTACCCTTCATTTCCCCACCTCCTCCCATAGCCCACCCCCTCCCAGCCCCCCACTCTCCACAGCCCCTGCCTCAGAGCCCCCCACCCCCTCCCATAGCCCCCTACCCTCAGAATCCCCCCACCTCAGAGTCCCCCACCCTTCACCTCCCTCAGGGCAGCCTCCACCCCGCTCCCAGCCGGACCCGGTGAGGCTGTGGCAGCTCAGGCTGCGGGTGGGGGAGCTCAGGCTCCCGGGAGCCGCCACCGCACGCCGAGAAACTTTCCCCTGCGCTGGGACCCGCCCCCGGGCAGCGGCTCCGCCAGGGGGAGGCAGCCCCGACTGCATGGACTGCTGGCGGTGGGGTTACTTGCACGGCCGAGACGGAGGGGGGAGACTGAGGCTCTGCCAGAGCCACGGGGGATTCTCGGAGGAGGGAGAAGCGGCTGCGGGTCCCCCGCACCAGCAGCTGGCTGCAGAGACGCCAACGCTCCTAGCCATGGGGCGCAGGGTTGCAGCTGTACGGGGGGGGGGGTTGCAATCTGCAGGCTGAGTGAGCTGACACCCCAAGAGAGAGGGGGCAGTGGGTAGGGTTATCATACGTCCGTATTTTCCGGACGTTTTTATATATTTAAAAAATCCTCCCGGACGGCAATTAACAACTAAAAAGCCGGACATGTCCGTGGAAATACGGACGTATGGTAACCCTACTTTACCATTTAACAACTCTCTCTTTTTTTCTTTTATAATAAACCATTAGTTTTAGACACAAAAGGATTGGCTGGTAGAATGGTATTTTGAGTAAGATCCAAACCAATATTGATCCGGTAACATGCCTGATCCTTTTGGGTCAGAAGAAAATTTTGTATACTGAGCAGAGTTTTTAAATAACTTCTCACTGTACTGGATCTATGTGCTGATTGGGAGCCAGAGAATTGGAATGTAATAAAGGGGAGGGGGCGTGTGATTTCTTTTTTCAGCTTCTTGATAACCAATGTGGTGTCAGAAGCTTAGTTTTTGACTGGTTGGTGAGTTTAACCTCAGTGTTAACCACCAGTTTGGGAAGTGCTCTCCCTTTGCAGTCTGCCCTGACCATGGCATTTTCAGTGAGGGTTGCCCCAGGCACCCCAGGTCACATTCTCTAAGGCTGGATTGCAGCACACAGAATCCTCCTAGCTGGAACACTCCCAGTTAAGTTCAGAGACCCCTCTAATAAAGGTGCTTACACAAACCACCCAACCAACAAAACCTGCCCCCCATCACACACTATACATGCATAAAGAGTAGCAAGATCTTGGGGTTATTAAACTTTGCACACAAAAAAACCCCACAACCACCAACTATCACCAGAAGCAGTGAAAGA
>NW_027058631.1:0-2359 GCF_011386835.1 Chrysemys picta bellii | reverse complement strand
CTGGGAGCCAGGACTTCTGGGTTCTGTCCCCAGCCCTGGGAGTGGGGTCCAATGGGTTAGAACAGGGGGGCTGGGAGCCAGGACTGATCCCTGACCTACCATGTCATCTTGACTGCTTCGCTGGGCCTCAGTTTCTACTCCTGCCCTTTATCTGTTCAGACCGTGAGGTCCTTAGGCAGGGCCTGTCTCTCGCTGTGTCTGGGCAGTGCCTGGCCCAGCACGGCCCTGATCTCAGCCGGGCAGGACCTGTCTCTCCCTTAGGATGACCAGACAGCAAATGTGAAAAATCGGAATGGGGGTGGGGGGTAATAGGAGCCTATGTAAGAAAAAGACCTAAAAATCAGGACTGTCCCTATAAAATCGGGACATCTGGTCATCCTACTCCCCCCCCCCCCCCCCCGCCTGTCTGTGCAGCGCCCGGGTCAGAAAGAGCCAATTGGGCACATTTGCCTCGGCATCTGCAGGCTCCAGGCCGATCCCCAGGAAACTGCCCCAGCAAAGCCCCGCAGCACCCTGCAAATCAGACAATTCCCCTGGGCACGGCCAAGATGCCGCTGGCCAAGGAGACGACGGGCCCCCCACTGTCATTGCCAAGGCTGCTAATTCCCTTCAGCCCAGTCGCGGCCTGGCTGCTAATTCCCCTCAGCCCAGTCGCGGCCTGGCTGGTTAAAACACCGTCTCGCCGGACGGTGCTTAAAGTGGCCGGAGAACCGGGTCCGGGGGATCTAGCATCCTCTGGGTGCAGCAGCTTTCGTCCAACAGGCCCAGACCTTCCCAGGCATTTCAGTGCCTCACTGCCACTGATTTCCAGGAATGACGGTGGATCAATATTAATAGACCTGGTGATTTCCTTGCTGGCTCTGGGACACCCTCCCCTTGCAGCCCCCCTTTGCTCCCCACTGTACAAACCAGCTTTAAGCCCCGTCACTCCCTACTGAGGAACAAATGTAGTATCCGAGCACAATCCCAAAGAGCTAGAATTCTGGAGACCATCAAAGTGGCTCTAAGCCCTAGAAATGCCTGCCCTGCCACTCGGGTAAAGATGCAACGCAGCCTCCAAAATCCAACGGGGGCTCGGCCACGGATCTCGTTCCCTTGATACCAACAGGTTTTCGGTTTGATGCAGTGCACAAGATTCCCAGCTTCCCAGGCCAGCCATGGGCCTGTCAGCGGAGCTGCGGGGTAACACATAACACTAATCCACCTGCCCCGAAATCTGTGTGCGAGAAGAACCTGCCTGGCTCGGAAGGGAGGGAGGGAAAAAAATAACCAGCGAGCGAGCGAGAGAGAAAAGAATGTGAAAGGCAGTGAAAGAAATAAAGGGAGAGAAAAAATGGTAGAACACAAAGGAAAGAAAGAGCATGAAAGGTAGAAGGGGAAAAAAGCAAAAGAAAGCAAGAACATGCAAGCTAGAGAAGGAAAGGAACGAAAAAGAATGAATGAACGAACATAAGTGCTAGAGAAAGCTAGAATGGGACAGTGACAGAAAGAAGGACAGACTGACCTGTTAAGCAAGGTTGCACCCCAGAATCTCCAAGTTGGGGGCACAGGCCCCCCCATTTCCATCCTGGCCTGAGATCCTTTCTGCCCTGCTTTGGGGGGACCATCCATAGGTGCCCCATGGCACCCCCATGTTCCATGGAGGGGGCGAGCGCCCCATTTCCTCCCTTTGGGTCGCGGGCTCTCCCCGATCCTGACCCCCTTCCCGCACGCTCCTGGGAACGGGGGCAGGGGGAGGTGTGTGCCTTTGTGGGGCTTTGGCTGAGCAGTGTCGTGGGTGTCTCTCTCTGGGGCGGTTTGGTTTGGGTTATTTAAGCTCAGCGACATCGACCGCCACGAACGGGAAGGAAGAGGAAATTTTTTGTACCAGAAGGAAAGAGCGGAGGGGGGGGGGGCGTTTGTGGAGCCGGGGCGCGCACCAGAGAGAGGAACTGAACGCAGCCCAGCGTGAGCCCAGCGCCAGCTGGAGCCAAGACACCCGCACCTGGAGGAGCATCTCCAGAACCTACCTTGATGGTGCCGTCCATCGCTGCTCCCGCACGGAGCTCCCCGCCTAGACCTCCATGGACGAGGAGAGGTGGTGCATTGGCAAAGGGGGCCGGATGAGCGAAGCTCTGTGTGTGTGTGTGTGTGTGTATGTGTGTGTGTGTGTGTGCGTCTAATTTTGGGAAGTGAAGTCACTAACCGCCGGGGCTGGTTTCCTATTGGTGTGACCGATTTTTGCAAAGCTTTTTTTTTTTGGTCTTCTTCTTCTTTTGGCGCTAGGGCTGGGTGGCTTTCTGTGCTGCTGTTGAAGAGCAGTGGCACAAGGGGCTCGGGGGGGAGAATCGGGGAGCGGGGCGGGAAGGGTGCACGGGAG
>NW_027058630.1:0-2361 GCF_011386835.1 Chrysemys picta bellii | reverse complement strand
GCTCCAGCTGCCCCACAGTGAGAACCAATGGGTGCAATGGGAACCAAGACTGCCGCTAACTACAGAGCATGAGGGCTGGCCCAAAGTCTGCAATCATGAAAGAATAGAAGTTTTCCTCCAGCTGCTCTTATTTTGCTGAATGAAATGCTGGATTGTGTGGCTTGTCCAGAGAAGAATTGGCCCTTCCCTTCCTTACATAGGACCCAATTCTGCATCCATTAAAGGCTCGATCCAATGCTCATTGAAATCAAATGGGGACCTTTCCGTTGACTTCAGTGGGCATTGGATCGGTCCTTAGATCAATGTCAAAACTTTCATTGACTTCAGCGGGTGTGTGACTGGGCCCTCAGAGAGAAATGCACTTTGCTTTCGTTCCAAGAGAAGAATTCCATGTGTATTTTGAGTCTGCACAAAGCAGACGCAGCCTGTATCTGTAAGAGTGAGATGATTCAGCCAGAATAAAGATTATCCTTTGGGAATCACTTGTATACACCCTTTCCCCCTGTTATTTTTAACCTCTCTTGTTTTTCCTGCAGCTCATGGACTCCTGGATGCATTCGAGGGAAGCTTGCCGGCGGGAGAGGGCTGTATGGAGCAGCATACTGCTCCTAAACTTCGTGGCCACAGAAGTCAAACTGGATGTGAGTAACTCTTGACTTCTAGTGACCTGATTGTAAACTAGACCTACAGGGCACTCTCCCACGCCAGAGAAACTTCCTGCTTAGAAGTATGTTGATGGGCCCCACAGTGCAA
Organism: Chrysemys picta bellii; assembly: GCF_011386835.1. Classification (NCBI taxonomy): domain Eukaryota; kingdom Metazoa; phylum Chordata; order Testudines; family Emydidae; genus Chrysemys; species Chrysemys picta. The sequence continues at coordinate 1,608 of NW_027058630.1, read as the reverse complement.
AGCTCCCTAATAGGTGGAGGAAAAACCGATCTCGTTGCTCGTCCATCATCCTGACTGAGATGGGTTGGCGTCTGATACACTTGGAAAATAAATCCAGTGCCCTGGAGGAATAGGCCACCTCTTTCCAATGCAGGAAAGGCAGCTAACAAGGGGCACAGGAAGAACGGGTTTTTCTATGGTTGGATCTAATGAATTTCAGAGAAAAGAGATTTCAAAATCCTAGAGACTGAAGACATTTCATCCCCAGCTGGTTCCCTGTTTGCCTCCATTCCTCATCCTAGTACCATGGGATACTTTCCTCTTGTGGAGCTGCAGGAAGAGGCCTCTCCGTTCCAGCCCACCTCAGCCGTTACAGATCATTATGATCCTGATCTTGCTCCCACTGACATCTGTGGCAAAACTCCAGTGGACGTCTGTGATGCGGGATCGAGCCCTATATTCTTCTTCTGGCTCCCAAGCCTCTTCTGAAGAGGGAGAGCTGAGGATCACGCCCCATTATAGAAAGGGACTGTGTGGATATAGACTCCTTGCCTAGGAGACACAGCCCGCTTTACCTGCAGTGGTAATGGATTCCTCCTCTCCTCTTTTGTACAATTAGGAAGCGTCTCCATTCACCAGGCTCGGACACCTGGTTGCAGTGCTGGGGATCCACTGTGGGGATCCCGTCAAGGCGATCAGCTCAAAGGCAGCAGGGGCTGTTCATTACCTCGTCTCTATTGCGTGGCGCCAAAAGAGTAAGAGAAGCAGTGATGAGCATCTGAATCCCCCTCCTGGGAGCTAAATGCTAGAGACTTTCCTCAGGCAAAGCTCCCGTTCAGGATAGTGCCTGAGGAAGAAGTAGAGCATCTGGCTCGGTATTTGTTCCTTTGAACAGAGTGCTGGTTTTTTTGTGGCTCTAGAAACAAGCGTCTGATAGTCATCCCGTAATTCTAGCCCTGACTTTCAAAGAAAGGAAAGGGGAGGGGGGAATACAGAGAAAGGCAACACACGTTATCGCAAACTGAGACTGGTAGAGCTCATTCCGTCAGTGGGAATGGGAAGGGTCAGTGGGACACGATGATAGGGGATTCAACGCCATCAGACCAATTAGTTCAGTTCGAGATGCCTGTACCCCGAACGCCCCAGAACTTTGATGGCTGTTGGAAATCTGGATCCAAATCTGGGGCTCGATTCATGACTGTGTTAATCCACTTCTATGCCACTGAAGTGTTTTGGCTAGATTCCAGTCACCACTTGATAGAGTCACTTTACTCTGGGGGTCAAGGCTCTGATCCAGCACAACATTTACGCACATCTGTAACTTTCATCAGGCGAGTAGTCCCACGGAAGTCCCTGGGATTATTCATCTGCTTAGAATAATGTACGTGCTTAAATGCTTTCCTGGATCAGGGCCAAACAAAGGGCTTTGTCCAGTAAAGAGGGATGAGAGCAGAAGCCAGGAAGCAGAATGGAAAGTTAAGAGTGGTATTAACATGTATTTCAGTTGCACAGTTGGACAGAAAGAATGTGGAATGGACTGAACAGAGGAACAAGGAATTTCTGGCTGCTTGGAGCCCCACTGTGGTTTGCAACAGCCCCTCCAGGATCGCAGAGGTAATCACATCCTGG
>NW_027058629.1:0-2363 GCF_011386835.1 Chrysemys picta bellii | reverse complement strand
CCCTGACAGCCCCCCCCAGAACTCCCAACCCATCTAAACCTCTCTCCTCCCTGTCCCCTGACTGCTCCGATCCCTCTCCGCACTCCTGCCCCCTGACAGCCCCCCCCAGAACTCCCAACCCATCTAAACCCCTCTGCTCCCTGTCCCCTGACCGCTCCGATCCCTCTCCCCACTCCTGCCCCCTGACAGCTCCCCCCCAGAACTCCCAGCCCCCCACCCCCCTGTTCCTTGTCCCCTGACTGCCCCCTCCTGGGACCCCTGCTCCTAACTGCCCTCCAGAACCCCACCCCCTACCTAAGACTCCCTGTTCCTTGTCCCCTAACTGCCCCCTCCTAAGATCCCCCCCAACTGCTCCCCAGGACCCTACCCCCTACCTGTACCCTGACTGCCCAAAACTTTCTCCACTCCCCCCAAAAAGCCCCCCCCCGTTTCTTGACTGCCACCTCCAGAACCTCCCTGCCCCTTCTCCTGCCCCCTGGCCCCCTTACCCTGCTGCTCAGAACAGGGTGTTGGGCTCTGTGCGAGCCGGACACGTGGCTGAGCTCCCCAGCACAACAAAACCGGTCCCTGGCCCTGCACAACAAAACCCGGACCCTGGCCCGGACCGGGCTGCAGGGGAGAGCTGCCCTTGTATCAGCACAAAGTGCTCTCGCTCCCGTTTTGCTACGCTGCATGGCAGAAACCGCTCCCAGTTGCAAAAGGGGAGGGCTGCACTTTGGGCTGAGACACTTGCTCAGAATACAGGGCGGATCCGGCTCCTCTACAGCTGCTCTGGAGTCCAGCCCGGGACTTCCCTGCAGCCCTCCCAGCCGCTCGCTCTGCTCTGCCGGGGGAGGGGGGAAATCCCGGACATTTTGAGTGCTTTACAAATTCCCCCCGGACGCTATTTTTAGTACAAAAAGGAGGACATGTCCGGGTAAATCCGGACAAATGGTAACCCTAACACTAACAGGAACAGTTTTTCTTCTTTTATACATTTTGCAGTATGTATACCTCACCCCCCCTTTCCCCTCTAGCCCTCCCTTTCTCCCCCCCCATTCCTCCCTCTACCCCTCCCGTCCCTGGTAATAGTTACTAAGCAAATAACGATTACATTTAAGCAGTTAAGTCATTCTTGGCAGCTATAAGCCTAGCTTGTTAGTAACTTCTTTAAACCGTTATCTTGTCCTTTTTCCCTTCAGCCAGAAACATGCAGGCCTCATTATTACCGCTTGAGCAGGGGGTTGCACACAGATAACTGGTTGCTTACATATTCCAATTGCACCTGGCTTTTCAGGTTGATTAGAGTTTAAACATGGAAGGATAGAGTTTGGTTCACTTAGGCCTAGTGCAGGAAGGCTTCATTGACACTTAGTGGCCTTCCACCCTCCCAAGTTACCTAGGGTGAGGCCTAGTGACATCAACAATAAGGAACCTGCTCCAGTGAATTTCTTCTGTACATATCGTGGAGCCCAGGTTTGCAGAGGGGGCAGGGGCGGCTCCAGGCACCAGCGCGCCAAGCGCGTGCCTGGGGCAGCAAGCCGCGGGGGGGGGCAGCCTCAGGCTGCCTTCGGTGGCATGCCTGCGGGAGGTCTGCCAGTCCCGCGGCTTCTGCAGCAATTTGGCAGCGGGTACACTGAAGCTGTGGGACCGGCGGACCTCCCGCAGGCATGCCGCCGAAGGCAGCCTGCCTGCCATGCTTGGGGCGGCAAAATACATAGAGCCGCCCCTGAGAGGTGGGCACCTAAAGGGATTACTTTTATTACTCTGTGTTACAGTCGTGCCTAGGTGCCCCAGTCCTGGACCCGGCCCCTGTGGTTCCAGGTGCTGTACAAACCCAGAACAGCCCCTAATGGCTGACAATCTAAGTATAAAAAGTTTCACTCTGAAGCCGTTCTGGCCCCATACATGGTAACAGAGAAAACTCCTAACTAACCCCAAGTCACCCCCTGTGCAGCCGAGAGCGTGGGTGTTGCTGAACTGAAACTTGCCATCCGTGACCTGCTGGAGAACTGGGAAGACACGTCCTACTCCCAGAGCGGCCAGAGCTACCAGAGCTACCAGAGCCTGCCCCGCAGCTGCAAGGAAATTAAAGCCACCCGGGCCGGGGCTGGAGGTGAGTGCGGAGGAAGCATCCCTGGACCTGCAGAAGCTGCTTTGCCTCTGCTGGGTGCCTGCTCCAGACCCAGTGTAAAGGCCACAGCTGGGTCCAGTCTGTTCAGATGCAGCCGGGCAGCTCTGTGCTGGGAGCAGGGGCACCTGCCTGCCTGGGGCACAGTGGGGAACCTCATTACCAGGGCTGGCTGTGAGACACTCTGCTAGCCCTGCCAGCCCCAGCAGGCGGGAGATATGCTGCAGCTGACAGCTCCCTCCTGCTCCAGCCT
>NW_027058628.1:0-2368 GCF_011386835.1 Chrysemys picta bellii | reverse complement strand
TCCAGGTAAAACGCCAATGCCCTTCGAACATCGAGGGTATGTAGGCTGCGGTGATGAGGGTCCGTATGGGGTTTAGGGAAGAACACCGGTAGACAAATGTCCTGTCCCATGTGAAACTGCGATACCACTTTCGGGAGGAATTTGGGGTGCGGCCTCAGTTGCACCTTATCCTTATGAAAAACTGTATAAGGGGGTTCTGAAGTGAGGGCCCTCAATTCCGATACCCTCCTGGCCGATGTGATGGCCACGAGAAACGCCACCTTCCACGAGAGGTGCATGAGGGAGCAAGTGGCTAGGGGTTCAAAGGGGGGCCCCATGAGCTTAGTTAGGACTAGGTTCAGACTCCACGCAGGGACCGGTGGGCGCAAGTAGGGAAACACCCTCTCCAGCCCCTTGAGGAATCGGGCTACCGTGGGGTTGGAGAACACTGACACTCCCAACTCTCCCGGATGGAATGCCGAAATGGCAGCTAAATGCACTTTAATCGAGGCGGGGGCAAGCCCCTGATGCTTGAGGTGTAGTAAGTAGTCCAGGATCGACGGAACTGAGGCCTGTAGAGGCTGTATGTGCTGAGGCTCGCACCAGTGGGAGAACCTCTTCCATTTGGCCAGGTAGGTCGCTCTTGTGGAGGGCTTCCTACTACTAAGGAGAATTTGTTGAACCTGGTGAGAGCACCTGTGTTCCGCATCGTTCAGCCAGAGAGATACCACGCCCTGAGATGTAGCGATGACAGGTTCGGGTGGAGCAGGCGACCCCTGTCTTGTGTGACTAGGTCGCGATGGAGTGGGAGGGTGATCGGGTCAACTATGGACAATTCCAGCAGGGTCGTGAACCAATGCTGGCGTGGCCAGGCCGGGGCGATGAGTATAATTGTCGCCCTGTCCCTGCGGGTCTTGAGGAGGACCTTGTGGATGAGCGGGAATGGAGGGAAGGCATACCTCAGGCTCCCTCCCCACGGAATCGTGAAGGCATCTGCCAATGATCCCGGGCTGAGGTTCTGAAATGAACAAAACTGAGGGCATTGACTGTTGTCCTTGGTGGCGAAAAGATCCACCCGGGGAAAGCCCCACCTCCGGAAGATTGAATGCAGGACGTCCCGCCTCAACGCCCATTCGTGCATTTGGTAGGATCGGCTGAGGCGGTCCGCTAACCCGTTTTGGATCCCCGGGAGATACGTTGCAATGAGATGGATCGCATGGGCTATACAGAAGTCCCATAATTGGAGTGCCTCGCGACAGAGGGGAGAGGACCGGGACCCGCCCTGCTTGTTTATATAGAACATGGCGGTAGTGTTGTCCGTCAGGACTGCCACGCTGTGACCTTCTATGGTGGTGTGGAAGGTCTGACAGGCGAGGCGAACCGCTCTTAGCTCCTTTAGATTGATGTGAAGCAACCTGTCTTCCCTGGACCACAAGCCTTGGGTCCGCAGTTCCCCCAGGTGTGCCCCCCAACCCAGGTCCGATGCATCCGTTACTAACGTCAGAGTGGGCTGTGGGGCAGTGAAGGGGATCCCTTCGCAGATCTGCTGTTGATCGAGCCACCAGCGGAGCGAGCCGAACACCCGATCCGGGATCGTCACCACCAGATCCAAGGGGTCTCTGTTGGGGCGGTACGTTTGGGTAAACCACAACTGCAAGGGCCGAAGCCTTAGGCGGGCATGCCTGACTACATGTGTGCAGGCTGCCATGTGCCCCAGGAGCTGCATGCAACACCTTGCCGTTGTCGTGGGGAACTTCTGGACTGAGCTTACAGCCCTCTGAATTGTCAGGAACCGCGACTCCGGGAGGCTTGCCCACGTGGTCACCGAGTCCAGGACTGCACCTATGAAGTCCAGTCTCTGTGTGGGGGCTAACGTGGACTTGGGTACGTTGACCAGGAGGCCGAGCCTGCCGAACATCTGTAGAGCCAGCGTCACATGAGAGCGGACCTCGGCCTCCGACCTGCCCGCGAGGAGCCAGTCGTCCAAGTACGGGAACACGCGCATCCTTCTTTTCCGAAGGAAGGCTGCTACCACGGACATGCATTTCGTGAATACTCATGGTGTTGATGCCAGGCCAAAAGGCAGGACCGTAAATTGGAAATGGCGCTGGTTGACGGTAAAGCGCAGGAACCGCCTGTGGGCCGGATTGATGGCGATGTGAAAATAGGCATCTTTCATATCGAGGGCAGCGTACCAATCCCCCGGATCCAGGGATGGGATAATAGTTCCAAGGGAGACCATACGGAAGCGCGTTCTGACCAGAAACTTGTTTAGGTCGCGCAGGTCCAAGATAGGACCTTGGGAATCAGGAAGTACCTGGAGTAGAATCCTTTTCCCCTTAGGTCTGGTGGGACTTCTTCCACTGCTCCTACTGTGAGAAGGGTCTGT
>NW_027058627.1:0-2371 GCF_011386835.1 Chrysemys picta bellii | reverse complement strand
TCGGGATACGAGGGAGCGGGTGGGGGAGGGGATGGGGGCTGAGGGGGATGTCGGGGCACTAGGGAGCGGGTGGGGGAGGGGGGGGCTGAGGGGGATGTCGGGGCACGAGGGAGCGGGTGGGGGAGGGGATGGGGGCTGAGGGGGATGTCGGGGCACTAGGGAGCGGGTGGGGGAGGAGATGGGAGCTGAGGGGGATGTCGGGGCACTAGGGAGCGGGTGGGGGAGGAGATGGGAGCTGAGGGGGATGTCGGGGCACTAGGGAGCGGGTGGGGGAGGGGGGGCTGAGGGGGATGTCGGGGCACTACGGAGGGGGTGGGGGAGGGGATGGGGCTGAGGGAGATGTCGGGGCACTAGGGAGCGGGTGGGGGAGGGGATGGGAGCTGAGGGGGATGTCGGGGCACTAGGTAGCGGGTCGGGGAGGGGATGGGGGGCTGAGGGGGATGTCGGGGCACTAGGGAGTGGGTGGGGGAGGGGGGGAGCTGAGGGGGATGTCGGGGCACTAGGGAGCGGGTGGGGGAGGGGAGGGGGAGCTGAGCGGGTGTCGGGGCACTAGGGAGCGGGTGGGGGAGGGGATGGGGGGAGCTGAGGGGGATGTCGGGGCACTAGGGAGCGGGTGGGGGAGGGGATGGGGGGAGCTGAGGGGGATGTCGGGGCAGTAGGTAGCGGGTGGGGGAGGGGGGGAGCTGAGGGGGATGTCGGGGCACTAGGGAGCGGGTGGGGGAGGGGATGGGGGCTGAGGGGGATGTCGGGGCACTAGGGAGCGGGTAGGGGAGGGGGGAGCTGAGGGGGATGTCGGGGCACTAGGGAGCGGGTGGGGGAGGGGATGGGGGCTGAGGGGGATGTCGGGGCACTAGGTAGCGGGTGGGGGAGGAGATGGGAGCTGAGGGGGATGTCGGTGCACTAGGTAGCGGGTGGGGGAGGGGATGGGGGCTGAGGGGGATGTCGGGGCACTAGGTAGCGGGTGGGGAGGGGATGGGGGCTGAGGGAGATGGGGCACTAGGGAGCGGGTGGGGGAGGGGGGGAGCTGAGGGGGATGTCGGGGTACTAGGGAGCGCGTGGGGGAGGGGATGGGAGCTGAGGGGGATGTCGGGGCACTAGGGAGCGGGTGGGGGAGGGGATGGGGGCTGAGGGGGATGTCAGGGCACCAGGGAGCGGGTGGGGGAGGGGGAGCTGAGGGGGATGTCGGGGCACTAGGGAGCGGGTGGGGGGGCTGAGGGGGATGTCGGGGCACTAGGGAGCGGGTGGGGGAGGGGGGGAGCTGAGGGGGATGTCGGGGCACTAGGTAGCGGGTCGAGGAGGGGATGGGGGGCTGAGGGGGATGTCGGGGCACTAGGGAGTGGGTGGGGGAGGGGGGGAGCTGAGGGGGATGTCGGGGCACTAGGGAGCGGGTGGGGGAGGGGAGGGGGAGCTGAGCGGGTGTCGGGGCACTAGGGAGCGTGTGGGGGAGGGGGGGGCTGAGGGGGATATCGGGGCTCTAGGGAGCGGGTGGGGGAGGGGATGGGGGGAGCTGAGGGGGATGTCGGGGCACTAGGGAGCGGGTGGGGGAGGGGGGGAGCTGAGGGGGATGTCGGGGCACTAGGTAGCGGGTGGGGGAGGAGATGGGAGCTGAGGGGGATGTCGGTGCACTAGGTAGCGGGTGGGGGAGGGGATGGGGGCTGAGGGGGATGTCGGGGCACTAGGTAGCGGGTGGGGGAGGGGATGGGGGCTGAGGGAGATGTCGGGGCACTAGGGAGCAGGTGGGGGAGGGGGGGAGCTGAGGGGGATGTCGGGGCACTAGGTAGCGGGTGGGGGAGGGGGGGGAGCTGAGGGGGATGTCGGGGGCACTAGGTAGCGGGTGGGGGAGGGGGGAGCTGAGGGGGATGTCGGGGCACTAGGGAGCGGGTGGGGGAGGGGATGGGGGCTGAGGGGGATGTCGGGGCACTAGGGAGCGGGTGGGGGGAGGGGATGGGGCTGAGGGGGATGTCGGGGCACTAGGGAGCGGGTGGGGGAGGGGGGGGAGCTGAGGGGGATGTCGGGGCACTAGGGAGCGGGTGGGGGAGGCGATGGGAGCTGAGGGGGATGTCGGGGCACTAGGGAGCGGGTGGGGGAAGGGGGGCTGAGGGGGATGTCGGGGCACTAGGGAGCGGGTGGGGGAGGGGATGGGGCTGAGGGGGATGTCGGGGCACTAGGGAGCGGGTGGGGGTGGGGATCGGGGCTGAGGGGGATGTCGGGGCACTAGGGAGCGGGTGGGGGAGGGGATGGGAGCTGAGGGGGATGTCAGGGCACTAGGGAGCGGGAGGGGGAGGGGAGGGGGGGCTGAGGGAGATGTCGGGGCACTAGGGAGCGGGTGGGGGAGGGGGGGAGCTGAGGGAGATGTCGGGGCACTAGGGAG
>NW_027058626.1:0-2371 GCF_011386835.1 Chrysemys picta bellii | reverse complement strand
AAATTCCTTCTTGGTCTCACTCCATTTTGAAGTCAGAAGAATTATACCAGAAATAAACTTGTCCCTGGACTCTGAAATTAGGTATATATTTCGGGAGATGCCTTTTGATTATTTAGTCCAGACCCTTCCTCTCTGCCTTGCCATACTTCTGATTAATACAATATGCCCCACAGTGTAGATCATGCTAATAGACAGTGTTTGTAAAAATTGTAATTCTTGAAGTCACAGCACTGAATTAGAGCTTTTTTTGGTGTTTGGGTAAACCCATTTGAAATCCAGCTGCCTGCCAGCTGTGGATATTCATAGCAGTTATTCTTCTGGCTGCTTTTCACTCTAACTTTTTATTTAAAACGCTTAATGAGTGGTTTTATTGCCATCTTAAATGTCTATTTATAATCCCTTCATCCCAAGATGAATGTGTGCATCTGATTCTTGACATCTCTATATATTTAATATTGTACAGAGCGGTGTGGTATAATATAACTACTTTCTTGGAATGTGTTTGAAATGATTGCATTACTTGGCAGTTTGAATAACTGTGTCTGTTCATTTAAAATGTGGGTTTTGTAGATATTCAAATCTACTATTTTTAACGCAAACATTATTCCCCATTAGTCAACCATCCTTTACTTTTTCTTAACATTTCTTGGGCTCTGAATACCCATAACAGAGTGGAGAATGCTGTAAGGTTTTGGAAGAATCCACCTGGTTCGTTCTGCTGTGAAGATGCACCCAGCACTGGCTGGAGTTTTTAACATTTGGATACATAAGATTAGGTGCCTAAATCCACAGACAGGCAAGTGCAAACACCACTTAGATCCGCTTGAAGCCAACAGGACAACTCTGGAAATCAGTCTCTTTTCATTTACTGAGGGAGGTATCTAACATTATGAAGGGCTGCTAGGCAGCTAATTCACACTGATAATCAATGGGAGTTGGGTGACTAACTCCTATTTATTCCTTTGGAAATCTTCCCTGGGCAAATAAGGATTCATAGAGGTTAAGACCAGAAGGGCCCATTAGATCTAGTGTCTAGGGTTAGATTGTGCCTTCAGACACGGTCCTGGACAAGGGGTTTTGGTGTAAACAGAAGGAGACCCAGGAAGGCGCCATGACTGAGACATACTCCTCTGATTCCCTCTTGTTCTGAGAGGCTAATCATTTGCTGATGGCCCGTACCATAACTGAAAGTTATGACACACACACCATCTCCCCCACACACACACACACACGCTGGTTCAGCTGTACTGGATGGAAAGTGGGAGGGGAAAGGGATGGAGCCAAGACTCCGTTCATTCTCCACTTACTCACTGCCCACCTGCTCCAGGGAGGAAATATAACTTCTCACTCCATTGTGACTGGACTCAAAATCCAGGAAACTTGCATGGAGGAATTACGGGAGGTTTTTTACTCCTCTGCAGAAGCATGGAGTCCAAGGCACCGTCTAGTTGTAAGTATTTAGGGCTGCTATGGCGCCAATAGAATTCAGTATCAAAACTCCTATTAAATTCACTGGCACAGGATCAAGCCCTTAGGCACCTGCTTTAGAGGCCCCATGGCTAAAGCTTTTGGCTTTGATGTAGAGAAGGTATTGATTGATTTTTTTACATGTAATTATAGAACTATTTCAGCAGGCTGAGTAGAGACATTTAAACCATCATCCAGGGGAACAAGAAAACACGAGGCTAAGAAGAGTTCTGACAAGGCTGTTGGGGCCAGAGTGCGTTCATAACATGCAGGAGTAATAGGGAACATTGTGGGCTGTGCAGAAAAGGGCTCGGGGGACTTGCTAAATGATAGCAAGTTGCGCAAAGGTACATTGCCCAAGGCCATATATTCTGGGGACAATGGAGCAGATGTAGAGCTGATGTAAATCAATGTCGCTCTGTTGAAATATTTCAAAAATGGCTGAGGGTCTGTCTCATTATGCAGAATTTGGTAGCGGTGGAATAGACTGGTTTGAAAAAAGACTGAATATATTTACCCATTACATTTACCCATATCTAGATCTGAACGCAGACAGAAGCTTTTAGACAGGTCTCAAATGTTGGGGTGATCTTTTCCCCTTCTGTCTCCTTAGCATGATTGGAACTGAATATGCTTGAGAGGAGAGGCTGAGGGAACTGGGCTTCTCTAGTCTGCAGAAGAGAAGACTGAGAGGGGATTTGATAGCAGCCTTCAACTACTAGGAGGGGGGGAGGGATAGCTCAGTGGTTTGAGCAATGGCCTGCTAAACCCAGGGTTGTGAGTTCAATCCTTGAGGGGGCCATTTAGGGAACTGGGGTAAAAATCTGTCTGGGGATTGGTCCTGCTTTGAGCAGCGGGTTGGACTAGATGGCCTCCTGAGGTCTCTTCCAATCCTGATATTCTA
>NW_027058625.1:0-2375 GCF_011386835.1 Chrysemys picta bellii | reverse complement strand
AGGGAAGGTGAGAGCCCAGGCTTGGTTAACTGGAAAACGACGAGGTGGCTGTGACCCAGTGGACTGAGTTCTGGGCAGGCAGTGAGGCACAGTGTTCTGAGCCCACCTCTGCTGCTGGCTTGCTGACCCTCTCGGTGCCTCCATTTCCCCAGCAGGAACGGGGATCACAACGGCCCTTCAATGCAGATCTTTCCTCGGAGAGTATTTTAGATGGGATTTTACTGCTTGGATTTCAGGTGGACGTTATCATTCTCCTAGGGCTACCACACGTCCAGGTTTCCCCGGACATGTCCGGCTTTTCGCTCTTTAAATAGCCGTCCAGGGAGGATTTCTAAAAATCTAAAAATGTCCGGGATTTCCCCCCAGTCGGCTATTTATCGACCGAAAAGCGGCTGACAGGGCGGCCGAGCGCCACTCGCATTGGGGCCTCGGCAGCCAAAGCCCCTTCCCAACTCCCCCCATCCCCTGCAGCCTTAGCACGCCGCCTGGCAGCGCTGGGGGGCGGGGCTGTGCGCCTATGAGGGAACGCGGCGGCAGGGCTGGCAGCGGCGGCCAGAGCCCTTCCCCCGCTTCCCCCCCTCCTCCACAGCCACAGCACGCCGCTCGGCAGCACTCGGGCGGGACGCTCCTTGGGGCGTGGAGCCAGACACCTGCGCTAAGCCGAGTGGCACAGTAAGGGGGCTGGGGAGTTGGAGAAGGGGGGCAGTCAGGGGACAGGGAGCGGGGGGGGGTTGGATGGGTCGGCAATTCGGGGGGGCTGTGAGGGGGGCAGGGGTGTGGAGAGGGGTTGGGACAGTCAGGGACAGGGAGCGGGAGGGGTTAGATGGGTCGGGAGTTCTGGGGGGGCTGTCAGGGGGCAGGAAGTGGGAGGGAGTGGCTAGGGGGCGGGGCTACACCCCCCCCTCCCATGGAGTGTCCTCTCTTTGAAAGTTCAGATAGGGTAACCCTAATTCTCCCGCATGCAAATTATCCCAGCAGCATTCCTGTTCCTTCTTGGAGAGACCATTCCTGGTGCTGTCACAAAGGAAGACCTTGATTGATCTAAAGACCTTACCGAGCACACAGGGCCCTGTCTCATCGCCCCCTCCAGTGGCAAGACCCAACATTGCAGCACTGCCTCAGTTTTCCCCTCCTCGGCTTGACTTCACAAATACCTCGTTCAATAACACCCTTATTCAGGCTCATTTATTAAGACAAACAAGCCTTTGAAGGCCAAAGATAAAACGCTCAGAATCAAACCTGACAGTGTCCAACGGACTAAAAATCAGAAACAGGATCTTCTGCCACATCTCCTCTTCTGAGCTCACCCAACAAAGGTTCCACCCTGTCCTTAGTAAACATAAGAAAACTTAACTTTGGCCCCCTTCCTGGGCACCCCTTCTGCAAGCTTTTTGCCCCCAGGCTCTGCGGAGTTCTTTGTTCTCTTGGGGGAGGACTGCTTCCCAAGGCTTCCTCCCTGGAGGCCCTTTTCCCCCATCAGATTCCCCCTGCCTTCCCTCCCAGGGTACTCTAGGAGCCACTCCCCCCTGCTCCTGCTTCCCCTTCCTTCCTGACAGCCCAAAATAGTTCTCTCCTCCTCCGCTGCATCTGATTAATGCATGGAGCTGGCTGGCCCCAAAGTCTCTGGCCCTGAGAGAGGCAGAGCACTCTCTTAAAGAGTGTTTGTGACCCTGCCCCCAAATGATATTTCAATGCCTTGCACTATCAGGTCCAAGTTTCTCAAACTTTGCAGAGGGTTCAGCTCTCACCTAGGACTCCCCATGGGCCAGGTTTGATTTTTTCCCCAAATTTCACCATTTGGGGGATTGTCTGCATGGGAAAAGAAGGTGGCTAGAAGTTTTCGTTTGTTTGTAAGTGGAAAAACTGTCCTACAGCTCAGAGACGCAATCACCCCAGGAAAAAATCACAATTGACTGGGGAGACAGCATGGAACATTTCCATCCAAAAAGGGAATGTTTTTAGGAGCGTATCAAAAGGAGCAACTAGAATGGAAACTGTGTACCAGTCTTAACTATGGAGATTGCTGCCAGCATCTGCTATAATAATAATTAATAGCACGTAGAAAAGAGAGAAAAGCCCCGACGCAAACCACAGCTTTGCCCACCCTACACCAGAACGACCCGGGACAGGGTTAGGATTCACTGATTGCCTCGTCAGGCATCTCCATCGATTCTAAAGCACCACACCTCCGACTGTGGAGACGGAGCTTCTCTCTGACTTGGTGCCATGAGGTAGAATAAACACAGCCCTGGCACTGTGGCGTGTACTCACTGGAGGGCTGGGAGATCTGATGAGCCCCCCCATGTGTGTGTGTGTGTGTAGGTGGAACAAGTCAAGGCCCTGCTGCCTGCCATCCTTTGGGGCTCGGATGAGAT
>NW_027058624.1:0-2376 GCF_011386835.1 Chrysemys picta bellii | reverse complement strand
CTTCTAAGTCACTCCCCAACATTCACACCTTATATACTGGTTTAAAACAAAGAAAATCCTTTCTTGTGTTTTGTTTTGTTTTTTAATTAATAAGCCAGTGACACCTGTGATTAGGGGGAGGGATAGCTCAGTGGTTTGAGCATTGGCCCGCTAAACCCTGGGTTGAAAGTTCACTCCTTAAGAGGGCCATTTAGGAAACTGTGGTAAAATTTTGTCTGGGGATTAGTCCTGCTTTGAGCAGCGGGTTGGACTAGATGACCTCCTGAAGTCCCTTCCAACCCTGATAATCTATCACTACTGGGACTGTCTATAACCACAATTTGCTCTTAATGACTTGGACATTAATCAATACATTATTTAATGGTTTGCAGTTATATTGATTATAGAATACATGTGTTATAACAAGTATTCCTATAAATGTTGGTAACTACTAATATTTTATTAACCATGCGGTCTCGCATGATATTCTTATCGATAAACTAGGCAAATACAACTTAGATGGGGCTACTATAAGATGGGTGCATAACTGGCTGGATAACCATACTTAGAGAGTAGTTATTATTGGTTCCCAATTCTGCTGGAAAGGTATAACAAGTGGGGTTCCGCCGGGGTCTGTTTTGGGTCCAGCTCTGTTCAATATCTTCATCAACGACTTAGATATTGGCATAGAAAGTACGCTTATTAAGTTTGCAGGTGATACCAAACTCGGAGGGATTGCAACTGCTTTGGAGGACAGGGTCATAATTCAAAATGATCTGGACAAATTGGAGAAATGAGGTAAACAGGATGAAGTTTAACAAAGACAAATGCAAAGTGCTCCACTTAGGAAGGAACAATCAGTTTCACACATACAGAATGGGAAGAGACTGTCTAGGAAGGAGTACGGCAGAAAGGGATCTAGGGGTTATAGTGGACCACAAGCTAAATATGAGTCAACAGTGTGATGCTGTTGCAAAAAAAGCAAACATGATTCTGGGATGTATTAACAGGTGTGTTGTGAGCAAGACACGAGAAGTCATTCTTCCGCTCTACTCTGCGCTGGTTATGCCTCAACTGGAGTATTGTGTCCAGTTCTGGGCACCGCATTTCAAGAAAGATGTGGAGAAATTGGAGCGGGCCGAGAGAAGAGCAACAAGAATGATTAAAGGTCTTGAGAACATGACCTATGAAGGAAGGCTGAAAGAATTGGGTTTGTTTAGTTTGGAAAAGAGAAGACTGAGAGGGGACATGATAGCAGTTTTCAGGTATCTAAAAGGGTGTCATAAGGAGGAGGGAGAAAACTTGTTCACCTTAGCCTCTAAGGATAGAACAAGAAGCAATGGGTTTAAACTGCAGCAAGGGAGGTCTAGGTTGGACATTAGGAAAAAGTTCCTAACTGTCAGGGTGGTTAAACACTGGAACAAATTGCCTAGGGAGGTTGTGGACTATCCATCTCTGGAGATATTTAAGAGTAGGTTAGATAAATGTCTATCAGGGATGGCCTAGACAGTATTTGGTCCTGCCATGAGGGCAGGGGACTGGACTTGATGACCTCTCGAGGTCCCTTCCAGTCCTAGAATCTATGAATCTATGAAAAAACCACAGTGAGCATTTATAAGCATCCCTTATAAACTACACCAGTTAGTCTATTGCAATGACACGTCATTTACTAGCAGTTGCTTTCTGGATATCTGGGTAGGTCAAAAGGTCAGGGTAAAAGTAGAGTGGAGAACAGGCTGAGTACAGACCGACTATGATTATAGACATTCGTTAGTCTAAAACAAAACACTCTTTGGGAGTAGAGTTTAGCTAAAAGGATGCTGAGCTTTTGGGCCGAGGAATAACAAGAGTTGTATGTACAAAAGAGAATCATAAAAGATTAATATTTACTACCAATAGTAACATAAATAAACAGGTAAAGAAACAGGCTTTTGAGAGGCAGTAATCTGTGTTTTCAAGCAGCAGATTATCAGTACATTCAAAAGAGTTGAAAACCGTTAGCAGGTTTTGTGCTGGGGACTGAGGGGTTAGTTCAGTGGTTAGGGTTTGGGTTAAGAAGAGGGTTGAACTGGTTGTGACTGGGGCTCCAGAGGGGCCACACTGAGATTGCTCGATCAGGGCAAAGGGCAAAGAACGGGGCAGATGATCCCCCAGACTGATGGTTATTCTAATACTTAGATGTACCAAGCTAGCAACAAGACAGCTTCCACGATACCTTACTGGTTACCCAGAAGCGAAAACACCGTTCCCTTAAAGCAACCCAGCCTTGGGCTCCCACCCAGACAGCCAAGTCAAATATTACTGAAAATCATATTAAAAAGCTCTACCAGTCCCCAAGGATTGGACACTTACCCACCAAGATAATGAATATCTTACCCAAATACGCTTCCAGCCAAT
>NW_027058623.1:0-2387 GCF_011386835.1 Chrysemys picta bellii | reverse complement strand
CGCAATCAAGGACTCAGTTGTGTTAGGTGCTATTACAAACACAAAACAAAGATGATCCCTGCCCTAAAAAGCTTATGTCGTTTTCATCTACTCATCCAGATGTTGGAGCATTAACAAAGCTTCCATTTCAATAGAAGCAACTAAGACCCTGATCTTGCCAGTACTCACAACATGAACAACTTTACATCCTGTACTAGTCCTTTTAGGTGGTATTTTCAAGAGTAATTAAGTGACATAGGGTACGTCTATACTTACCTCCGGGTTCGGTGGTAAGCAATTTATCTTCTGGGATCGATTTATTGCGTTTTGTCTAGACACGATAAATCGATCCCGGAAGTGCTCGCCGTTGACACCGGTACTCCTGCTCTGCGAGAGGAGTACGCGGAGTCGACGGGGGAGCCTGCCTGCCTCGTGTGGACCCCGCGATAAGTACCTTGTAGTTTGAACTAAGATACTTCAACTTCAGCTACGTTATTCATGTAGCTAAAGTTGCGTATCTTAGTTCGAACTGGGGGGTTAGTGTGGACCAGTCTTTAGGAGCACAACTTCTATTGACTTTCATTGTAAATCAGACCTTTCTATGGGATCTATGTAGGTCACCTGGGCACTTCTGAAAATACCCCTCATTGAGTTGAACAAGATACTCACATATATGAAGTTCTTCTCCTACTTAAGTGTTAGCTGGGTCAGCACTTAACCTAGGCTTATTTTCCTGCACAGTAATTTTTTGTAGTGCTTGTCTGTGCTTTAGTTTGTTTCATAGCTTAGTCCCAAATACAGACTTAAAAAAAGGAATTATTTGCTATAAGGATCAATTAATTTATATCTTCCCATATTTAAGGCCAATCAGGCCTAGTGGGAGAAGTTGTTACTCCTCTAAGTTTGAATTTACTTGTTTAGTTTTTCCAGCATCAGATGTGCCAGTGTAAACATAAGAAAATGTTATAATTGCAACAGTGCAAAGTTACATTTGATCTCTTAGAAACTTATGTGATCAAAGTGGTTCAGATTTTGAGTTGTACACAATTTTCTTTACTGACTGTAGTAATTGCTTCTTTTACCTTTTATGATAGACCCATTTATTTCATTGCATGCACCACTGAATATTGGACAGTTTGATTTTTTTTTAAAGTCAATATTCTTTAAACATAAAAATCAATCTGCAAGATATTTGGGTCTGGCTGAAAAGCAGATTTTGTGAGCCTATGATAGGTCATGTCTTAATCTTATTTGGAATTTCATTCTTATAACTTTTGAAGTTGTTTAAAAGGCAAGTCATTCACTAAGGGTCAATAGCAGCAATAGCCTTTCCAGCTTTTGCAGTCATTTGAAAAAGTTATACATATTAGACCAAGGTTATGTGCAGCAGTATTACACACTGAAGAGGCAGTGTTTCCCCAAGATATTGGGGCGTATACACCACTGCTAGCAGTGCACAAACATCGACCTATTCCCTTGTACAGTGGAAGTCACCTGCTAGTTTATATACACCCAGTCAGCATTTAAACCACAGATTGCACATAGTTTGCTCTACTAGGCTTCTACAAAAATTGAACAGAGATGGCACCTGGAAAATCATCTTCCCAGCATGCCAACAGCTGGCCCCAAGGTTCTGGTGGACGTATGCTGTGGAGGTCAGTAAGAACCATAATTTGGTATCTGACCGACATTTCTACAAGGCATCACTACTTATTTCACTGCTCCAAGCATGTGCAAAAGGAGGGGAAATATTGACACCATTTCTCCAGTATGGGTCATGGGCACGAAGGACTAGCCAAGGGTGCAGAGAGAGAACTGGTTTCATATTCCTGAAAAGGTGTGGGGTGGGAAGCTCCATTTTCAAGAGTTACAACTTTAAGCTCCCTTTTTATTCCAATATTAAAGCAGTCAGACAAGTTCTATTGCTGATATTACTAACCTGGCCCCTTTTTCCATATGACATCTGAGGGTAAAGTTGACAAAGCAAAACTCTAGAATAGTATTAAAAACATCTGTCTTGGCACAGTTATTACTACATCTCAAAAGCAATTTCAGGCACCTACATTCATGGCGCTCTAATACAGCATGGTCCAGGGCAGAGGTTGGCAACGTTTGGCACGCGGCTCACCAGGGTAAGCACCCTAGCGGGCCAGTTTATTTACCTGCTGACGTGGCAGGTTCGGCCAATCGCACCCCCACTGGCCGCGGTTCACTGTCCCAGGCCAATAGGGGCAGCGGGAAGCCGCGGCCAGCACATCCCTCGCCCGCGCCGCTTCTCGCCGCCCCCATTGGCCCGGGATGGCAAACCGCGGCCAGTGGGGGCAGCGATCGGCCGAACCTGCCACGTCAGCAGGTAAATAAACTAGCCCGGCCCGCTAGGGTGCTTACCCTGTCGAGCCGTGTGCCAA
>NW_027058622.1:0-2389 GCF_011386835.1 Chrysemys picta bellii | reverse complement strand
AAGACCTGTTTGGTAGCTTTACTGGGGCAAACTACAACATTTACCACCAGAGAAAAGTAAAAGAGGCCAGCTTAGGCAGCCTGACTTGGCTGGTGAGTTCACAGGATAGGCATGGAGCTGTTGCAGTCTGGAAATAGCCTGGTCAGGAGGGATAGAGATGCTGGTCCCTGACTAAGAGAGGTGACCAGCTGAGGAACTGGGGAGTCTAGAGTGGGCTCCTTGCTGGACCACGAGGGGGAATACAGGTTCCCTGAATTGTGGCTATTGTGATGCCCAAAAGTGCTACAAAAGTACAAAGACATCCAAGGAAGACTTACAACAGTGACAAATGATATGGGAAGAAAGGTGGGGGGGAACATATTTACACTTCTTCAGGTTCCATTATCTATATATACTTTTAAATGAATTTGTTTGTTGTACAGAGTACAGCTCAAAGGAAGCATCATGGGGGATTTAAATGATTGTTTGAAGGAGTTTATTCAGTCCACTATAGAAATAGGAGTATGACACAAATCCAGATGTACATCTGAAGGCAAGGAGGGGTTTACAAATCAGTAAGAATACCTTTTCATTTCCAGATGAAATGTTCCATTTGTGATTACAATTTTGGCATAACTCTAATGCATGGTGCACATATTTTTAATATCTAAATCTTTTGATAAGCATGCCCAATGTTGCCCAATTTTAGGCCTTGATTCTGCAGTCCAAGCCATGTGGGCAGGCCTCTAGAACAACCTATTCTTTTAGATTGTAAGCTTGTTGGGGTAGGAACCATGTTTTTTGTTCTGTGTTTGTATAGCACCTAGCACAATGGGGTCCCTGATCCAGGACTGGGTCTCCCAGGAACTATGGTAATTTAAATAATAAATAATAATAAATTAATAAGATAGAGTCCTGTTAACATGTCAGGCATAAGAGTTTACGATCATGATCAGAATGCACGATCAGGGTCTTATATGCCTATGATAACTTTTCATTTTAAATGCTTCACTTTTGTGAGGTTCAGTTCTTAATGTAGCATTAACAAAATTTCATTTCAGTTTTTTCTAATTGGATTACTGTACAATTTCTTGATCATTTTTGTGTGTTTGTGATTTAATATGCCATATGCTTGGCTGAAACTGCATTTACTCCTGAAATGAAATATTGAGTTCATGGGTTTGTTAGGATTTTAGTATAATAAATAAAAATTTCAATCTATGGATTCTCCTGTTCTAATCTCGGAAGAATGTTATGAAGATCAGACTCACTGTAATTCTGGATGAACTGGTTTTCATTCCCCATTTAGATAGGAAATAGGCAGTGTGATTTTTCTAAAGAGGGTTGGAATGCAGAGGTAATGCTGCACTACCGGAGCCATAGAAGGTCATGTATCTTTGCTGTGCAGCAAGCTGACCTATTCAGCAGAAAGGGCAGGAAGACTGTTTGAATTCTTTTTCATAATTTATTCAGGTCAGAGCTATGCAGGATGAGAGAGGAGAATTTTAACTAATGAGCTTATTACTAATGAGCTTATTATACACATCTTTCCCTTTGTGGAATATTGTTCCTGATTTATATATATATAAATCATGTGTGTGTGTGTGTGTATATATATATATATACACACACACACACACACACACACACACACACACACACACACACACACAGAGTCACCCACCCACCCACACCACCCATCCACACTTACCTCACAGGCCAAGATTATACTGTTATTTATCTTTAAAAATTCCTTGGAATTGAAGCTCCCTTTTTGATTTGATGGGGAAATTATTTTATTTCATTTGTACTTTAACAAAGACTGTGCTAAATCTCTGATTACTGTAGCTATACTAGGTAATCTGAGCATCATTTAAGACCGGGACGGCCACCAGTGTAGAAGTGATCCTTTATGGAATAGTTCTATAGAAGTTGACCAAAAAATCAAAACTTTCAGTAGGCTTTTTGAACTATTCCATAGAATTTAATAGAAAATTGTATCCTTGCCATAGTATTCTATAGGAAGATTGAAAAACCTGTACATTCTACTGCTGCTGGAAATGTCTATCCAGCCAGCAGGTTGTGATACAGCAGTAGCTGCCTATTCCTCCTCTTGGACCCTTTCCCCTGCTTTTAGCTGTTAAAGGGAGAAGAAGGAAGGTTAGCCACTATTTGGGAAGTGGCTACAGCTCTGACTTTACAGGTCTGTCTCATCTTACGCTGAGTTTACGTTCCATGGTCAGTGCGTAAAGCGAAAACCGCGTATAGTCAAAATTACATTGAATGTAATGGCGGGCAGAATCGCCCGCACTACAGGAACAGTATTTAAATTGTTAGTTTTCCTCTTTTTTTTTTTTTTTTTTTGCTGACCGCGTAAAGCTGAATTCGCGCATGTTAAATGTGCGTACGA
>NW_027058621.1:0-2390 GCF_011386835.1 Chrysemys picta bellii | reverse complement strand
CAATAATAGACCTGAGCTTTAAGAATTTCCCAGGAGCTGGTTAGCTTGTCCAAATGAGGGCACTTGTCTCGGAGCAAGGAGAATGCTTATAGGGTGCCTGTAACCTGTAGCTACCATGTCTTTCTTTTCCATGTGACATTTTGCTGTCATGGTGACTGCAGCTCATTGCAGAGACAATCGCAGAAAAGATTAGGGAGACTAACAAGCGTGTTCTTATAAAGTAGTTATAAGAAAACACAGTCCGGGTATTATCTTCCTATGTAAGAAGGCAGTTCCAATAGGGTTTGTCATTCTTGGAATAGAATAGACTCCAGGAGTCTGCACCTGAGGGGCCCTACAGTGATAAGCTGCCAAAATCTGAACAACAGGTTCCCTCCTCACCCCACAAGGGGGTCGTGGCCCGTCCCCGCTCCCTGCCCCATCCAACCCCCCGCGTTCCTTGACTCCCCCCTCCCCGGACTCCTGCCGCATCCACCCCCATTCCCTGTCCCCTGACTGCCCCTGCTGCCCCATCCAACCCCTCTTCTCATTCCTGATGGCCCCCCGGGACCCCTGTCCCATCCAACCACCCCTTCTCCCTGTCCCCTGACTGCCCCTGAAACCCCTTTCCCCTGACTGCCCCTGCTGCCCCATCCAACCCCTCTTCTCATTCCTGATGGCCCCCCGGGACCCCTGTCCCATCCAACCAGCCCTTTTCCCTGTCCCCTGACCACCCCTGGAACCCCTGCCCCTGACTGCCTCCTGCTGCCCCATCCAACCCCTCTCCTTCCTGACTGCTCCCCCAGGATCCCTTGCCCCCATTCAACCCCCCTGTTCCCCACCCTCTGACCACCCCGACCCCTGCAAATGCCTTGAGTTGTGGCCACGCGTCTTCTGGCTAATGAGGACTAGATTAGGGTCCTTTCGGAACCTGTCAGCTCTTCTTCTTTCTCTTTGTTGGCTAATGCAAGGCACTGCCGAGGCCAGGAGACCCTTCCTCCCACTTCTAGGCTGACAAACAGTTCTGCCTCCACACTTCTATCACCCCAGCTGAGTGGTGGAGTCAGCGGGACACCGGAGACCAAAGTGCAGGTAATGATCAAAGACTGAAAGAACCTGTGTTATTCATGTGTTTGATAGAGACGCACGCTGGATGTGTGACAACTCACTGGCAAAAAAACTTTTGGCCTAAGATGCTCTGGCCATAGAATATCATCCAGTGTTTCCTGTATCAACCCCAAAAACCCGTGACTGAGCTAGAAAGAGACATCCAATCTTGTTTTAAAGATTCCATGTGATGTCAAATTTACTACATCCCTAGGTGAGCTATTCCAGTGGTTAATTTCCTTCAGTAATACAAATTTATATCTTATTTCTAGTGTTAATTTAGCTGATTTCTACATTAATCCTTGGTAATCTGGACGCAATCAAACACATGCATTTAACACAGCCAAATGCAAGGTCGTACATCTAGGAACAAAGAAAGACTGTAGGATACAATTACAGGATGTGGCACTGTGTCCTGGACTTACAGAAGAGTAACTAGGGGTCATGGAGGAAACCAAGTGAATGAGCTACCAGTGCGATAATGCTGGGCCAAAAATGGTTAACACAGGCCTTGGAAATATAAATAGAAGTACGAACAGGAGTAGAGAGGTGCTATTACCTCTGCATAAGGCCTCCCTGAGACCATTTAAGAGTCCACCCTTTAAAAGGGATGTTGAAAAATTGGAGAAGGTTCCAAGTTGAGCCACAAGACTGCTCTGAGGTCTGGAAAACATGTCTTGCAATGCGAGACTAAAGGAGCTCAGTCTAGAGGTGACTTGATCACATTGTACAAGTACAGATGCAGGGAGAAGATTTCTGATAGTGGAGAGCTCCTTGATGTAACACACAAGAGCAGAACAAGGGAGAGAGCCTGGTTGGGCTGAAGTTGGCTTCCCCCCAACCATCTCCAGACCCAGCAATCCAAACACCCCTTTGGGAAAACAGCCTTCTCCTGCTGCCAGCGTGTCCTGTAGCTTACATAGTACCAGTGTGCTGCAGTGCTGAAGGTTCAAACCCCAATGATAATGCCCTGTGTGTGTTAACAATTGTATTTAATAGACTTTTAGTTTAGTTTTTACATTCTTAAAAAATCCACCTAGGAAATTACACTCAAACAGTGTAAACTGTTCAAAGAATGTTATTTAGGTTGCAAAGTCAAACACTCAGAAGTTGGGAAATGCCAGATCCGCAGTTTTCTATTCAATTTTAATTTGTCATCTCTGTGCATGCATTATGGTATGGTCTTTAATTACATGATCACATCTTATCTTACGCACAGGACCCCTGCCTCATTCGGTGCACAGACTGGATGTTACGTGGGCTAGTGTAAAGCTGGCTGTAAACACGTGTCCTGAGGGCAGCCC
>NW_027058620.1:0-2390 GCF_011386835.1 Chrysemys picta bellii | reverse complement strand
AGTTTTTTTAAAGTCCTTATATACAAATGCTAGAAGTCTAAATAATAAGATGGGTGAACTAGAGTGCCTCGTGCATGAGGTTAGTGATATAACAGGCATCACAGAAACTTGGTGGAATAAGGATAATCAATGGGACACAGTAATGCCAGGATACAAAATATATCAGAAGGACAGAACAGGTCGTGCTGGTTAGGGTGTGGCACTATATATGAAAGGAAGCATAGTCAAATGAAGTAAAAAAAAAAAATGAACCAAACTGTACCATAGAATCTCTTTTGGATAGAAATTCCATGCTCTAACAATAAGAATATAGCAATAGGGGATATATTACTGACCACCTGACCAGGATGGTGATCATGACTGAAATGCTCAGGGAGATTAGAGAGGCTATAAAAATTAAAAAACTCAATAATAATGGGGAATTTCAACTATCCCATATTGACTGGGTACATGTCACCTCAGGACTGGATGCAGAGAGAAAGTTTCTTGACACTTTAAATGACTGCTTCTTGGAGCAGCTAGTCCTGGCACCCAGAAGAGGAGAGGCAATTCTTGATTTAGTCCTAAGTGGAGCACAGGACCTGGTCCAAGAGGTGAATATAGCTGGACCTCTTGGTAATAGTGACCATAATATAATTAAATTTAACATCTCTTTGGCGGGGAAAATACTACAGCATCCCAACACGGTAGCACTGAATTTCAGAAAAGGGCACTACACAAAAATGAAGAAGTTAATTAAACAGAAATTAAAAGGTGCAGGGCCAAAAGTGAAATCACTGCAAGCTGCATGGAAACATTTTAAAGACACCATAATAGAGGCTCAACTTAAATGTATGCCCCAAATTAAAAAACATACTAAGAGAACCAAAAAAGTTCCACCGTGGCTAAACAACAAAGTAAAAGAAGCAGTGAAAGGCAACAAGACATCCTTTAAAAAGTGGAAGTTAAATCCTAGTGAGAAAAATAGAAAGACGCATAAACTCTGTCAAGTGAAGTCTCAAAATATAATTAGGAAGCCAAAAAAGAATTTGAAGAACAGCTAGACAAAGACTCAAAAAGTAATAGCAAAAAAAAATTTTTTTTAAGTACATCAGAAGCAGGAAGCCTGCTAAACAATCAGTGGGGCCACTGGACGATCGAGGTGCTAAAGGAGCACCCAAGGACGATAAGGCCATTGCGGAGAAACTAAATGAATTCTTTGCATCGGTCTTCACGGCTGAGGATGTGAGGGAGATTCCCAATCCTGAGCCGTTCTTTTTAGGTGACAAATCTGAGGAACTGTCCCAGATTGAGGTGTCATTAGAGGAGGTTTGGGAACAAATTGATAAATTAAACAGTAATAAGTCACCAGGACCAGATGGGATTCACCCAAGAGTTCTGAAGGAACTCAAATGTGAATTTTCAGAACTACTAACTGTAGTCTGCAACCTAGCATTTAAATCAGCTTCTGTACCAGATGACTGGAGGATAGCTAATGGACGCCAATTTTTAAAAAGGGCTTCAGAGGTGATCCCGGCAATTAGAGGCCAGGAAGCCTGACTTCAGTACTTGGCAAACTGGTTGAAACTCTAGTAAAGAACAGAATTGTCAGACACACAGATGAACATAATTTGTTGGGGAAGAGTCAACATGATTTTGGAGTCTTTCCAGTTACTTCAATGGGCTTTGAAACAGGCCCTCCAGGGCTCTTGCAGAGTAATTTACTACTTAATGTAGTAAATTCATGTGACAGATGTAGTAGAGGGTGACATAATTGGGCTCTTTGTGAGGATAGGAGATGATGAAAGCCCTGATATGAGCAGAAAATGATACACACGGAAAATACATATGAAACCGAAATAAAATAATAATAATGGGCCACATCTTCAGCTTCAATGGAGCAGCACTGATCTGAAGGTATGAGTCATAATCTCCTAGGCAGGAGCATGCCTTTTTTGCAGGTGTTTGTACAGTGTCTGGTACATTGAGGGGGCTACTAGACATGTCATGTCAGACATACCCATATACCTGAGTGTTGTGCCTTTCCAGCCACACACAGCAGCTGTAAACTGGTTTAACCAGCCACTTGAGGGTTCTCCATGTGTAGGGGAACACTTGGGTCATGCAGATGGACCATGGTGGCTCCTAGTCCTATGGTTGGTGTCCTGGAATAGGCTGCCTCACTAAGAACCACCCCCCGCTGGGTGAACAGGCTGATCCTCCCACAGCGGGTTTGACAGACCCCAAGTTTGTTGACCTTCCAGGCACACTGCAAGCCCCATCTGTTTTCCATTGCAGACTTATTTGCTGGAAGTGATGGTGATCAGAGGAAAGGATCTTTATGGTGAGTGCAGATTTTATTGAGACATTTACTGGATTTTTAGATCAGCCCTTTAACTAACATTGGATCA
>NW_027058619.1:0-2390 GCF_011386835.1 Chrysemys picta bellii | reverse complement strand
TTATGTTGCAAAGGAATTGTGTTTTCCTGTATTTCTATTTATTACTCATCAAAAACATTGCTTGAGAACAAAAAGGTAAAGCTGTGATAAATGGAGGAAGCTGACACGCTGGATATCTGCTTTTCCACCTATCACTCTCACCTCACATCTCACTTTGCCTTAAGTGTCATTCATAGTACATAGTAAATGAGCATTCCCAGCTGCTCTGAATTACCTTTGCAATGTGGAGGTAGCAGACACTTCGGATGCCTGGGCTATAAGTGCCTCTTTCTCTCTCTCTCTCTGAATAAATGTTTTCTCAACATTTGGATGCTATGTTAAATAATTGTGAAGGAACTGATCATATTTATTATTTAGAGGTTGGGTTTAAGACATGCTGGAAGAACTGGATAATGCCTAATTCAGGTCATGGCAGGGGGAGGTGCAGAGCTGACCTTACCATGAGGCGAACTGAGGCAGCCGCCTCAGGTGACAGAAAGCAGCAGGAGCTGAAGGGACAGAGAGAAGGAGGAGGAGCCTCTTATGTACCTCTCCAGCACCCCCAGGAGCCTGCACTGATTATCACCAGCTTCTCAGGGAGCTTCCTGTTTCCTGCTGCTTCCCTGAACTAGGGTGATCAGATCACCCAGGTCAAATATCGGGAGTAGGAGCAGCAGGCCCCAGCCCCCCCGTCCCACTCGGGTCCCACAGGGGAACGAACGGGGCTGGGCTGCCGATGCCTCCACCCCGGAGCCACCACGGGATTGCAGCAGCTGGGCAGCCAGCCCAGATGCAACTGGCCAGGGGCTGGGCGCAGAGTGCGTGCTGCTGGGTCCCTGCAACGGGCCCGGGCTCGGAGGGTTCGGGTCCGGGCGCCAGAGCTGCAGCCGCCGAGCTTGGCCATCGGCCGCTTCCTCCCCCCGCGGCAGTGGGAGCTGCAGCACCGGCTGCTCCCGAGTCCCGCTGCCCAGGTGGGGAGAACAGCCGCCGCCTGGCCCCGCAGGCCGCGCCCCTACTCACCCTCCAGGTACCGCCCGACTGAGTCCTGCCTGCGCTCGGGGCCAGGCCGGACTCTCACTCACCCCGGCCTCACACTCCCCCTGCGTATCCGGGGCCTCCCTCCAGCGCTTGCGGAGGGAGGAGGAATGGCGAGCCTGGGGAAGAGGCGGGGATTTGGGGAAGAAGCCAATGGGGGAGGGAGGGGACGGAGTCGGGGCCGGGGGACACAAGCCCTTCCAGTCAACTGAAGTAGTAGGAGCCAGTTAGGCTCTTAAGACACTGATTCCCTCCCTCACTCAGGCCCTGCTACCAGTCTGCTTATTTGTCCCCTTCAATTGAGTGTTGAGAGCCACTATAGCTGGCACAGAACAGCAGTCATGAGTGAACGTTTGTGTGAGGGTCACCCTTCGCCATCCCTTGATTCAAATAAACCCCAAATGAAAATCAGCTGCCTTTGCTGTGTTGTGCCTTGTCTTGGATGCGACCTTAAAAAGCCACCCGCTTTTATATCACTGCCACCCAGTTTCTCAGACTCTGCCCTGGCTTGACCAAAACTGAGAGTAGGTTTCCCCAAAAGTTCATGAAACCAGGTCCTGAGATAGTTAGAATTCCACCTGCTTTGGAGGGGATCCTCTTCCGAATGGGGTGTACATTTTACACTACTTAAATGTTGTCACTTGCTGGAAAAATTCTCTTTGGACATGCACATGCTGGTGCAGTGGTGACAATGTTGAGCACAGTTAGGCTGATTATATTGCTGAGGATGGCACCTAATATCTCAGCCCCTTTGCAGTATTTTTAAAAGTAACAGCATGAGTTTGATTAGTTTTGAAATATCCTGGGAAGATGACTGATTTGCAGCACTTCATCCTGTCCCTTTCCTTAAACTGTCAAACTTTTTCTTCACCCCACTTAGAATTTCACTTCAAAGTAAAACACAGTTTTACTGATACAGAAAATGAAAATGAAACTCGCTTCCTACTGGCACATGTAATGGCCTGATTTCCAATCTTTTCATCTCAAATGCAGGCAAATTTACACTTCCTATCATATCACTTCACCCTCATACAGTGCAGCAGCAGGAATGCCTCTGTATGAAGACAGCAGAAGATACACACGCTCCTTTGAACACATTTCAACCTGGCCAGATTAAAGAAGTGTGATCCTACGAGAGGTTCATTATGAAACGAATGTACCCTCAAGACGACTGTTAGCAGCTCTATACAGGGATATCATGTTACACCAACTTATGGAAGACAAGCGATCAACATTTTAGGAAGTGTCATGAATGAATCTTTGCTTAGATGTCCCCATGTTTATTCATACATTGATTCACTGACTCCCCAACCACATCAATTATTTTGTCTATTGTTTTAGCGTATGTGTATTGGGCCAGATCCGTCCCTATGACG
>NW_027058618.1:0-2390 GCF_011386835.1 Chrysemys picta bellii | reverse complement strand
AAGGAATAGACTGAGACTGGAAATCCTGCCCCTGGCCTCAGGTGTGTTCCCAGTCCCACAGTTCTGCTGTTCTCACTGTGATGAATTTCTGGTTCTCGTCTCTCCAGTCTCCTATTCAGATGACTCAGTGACGAAGCTGCAGTATTACACCGGGGACAGCGAGGGGGAAAACGATCCTGAATCAGAACAAGGTAATGGGGGAGGGGCAGACTCAGGCCCAGAGACCGAAATCTCGGCAGAGAACAGAATTTCTATGACACTTTCTGTAATCACAGCCATTTCCCCTCACACGGTTCCCATTTTACACAGTCGGATCTAATCACACTGAATAGGATTTCTGTCAGAATCTCAGGATGGGAACATGTCAAGGCTCCTTCCCCACTCTGAACTTTAGGGTACAGATGTGGGGGCCTGCATGAAAACTTCTAAGCTTAACTACCAGCTTAGATCTGGTTTTGCTGCCACCACTCCCAAGTGCTAACTCCCTTCCCTGGGTAGCCTTGAGAGACTCCTCCACCAATTCCCTGGTGAACACCGATCCAAAACCCCTTGGATCTTAAAACAAGGAAAAATCAATCAGGTTCTTAAAAAGAAGGCTTTTAATTAAAGAAAGAAAGGTAAAAATCATCTCTGTAAAATCAGGATGGAAAATAACTTTACAGGGCAATCAAACTTAAAGAGCCCAGAGGAATCCCCTCTAGCCTTAGGTTCAAAGCTACAGCAAACAGAGATAAACACTCTAGCAGAAGGAACATTTACAAGTTGAGAAAACAAAGATAAAATTAATCCACCTTGCCTGGCTCTTACTTACAAGTTTGAAATATGGGAGACTTGTTCAGAAAGATTTGGAGATCATGGATTGATGTCCGGTCCCTCTTAGTCCCAAGAGCGAACAAGAACCAAAACAAAGAGCACAAACAAAAGCCTTCCCCCACCAAGATTTGAAAGTATCTTGTCCCCTTATTGGTCCTTTGGGTCAGGTGTCAGCCAGGTTACCTGAGCTTCTTAACCCTTTACAGGTAAAAGGATTTTGGAGTCTCTGGCCAGGAGGGATTTTATAGTATTGTACTCAGGAGGGCTGTTACCCTTCCCTTTATAGTCCCCTGGGAGTGGCTCCCAGTGATCTCCCCAGGTGAGGAGCTGGAGGAGATGGGTCAGTCTCTTTGGGTGGAAGGTGTCAGTGAAGGAAGAGAGATGAGAAAATTGTCTTGTGTAATAATTGCAGATGGGCTCAGTCAAATTCACTGATCCAAACCCACCAGAACATTGCGGGTGGGAGATTTGCAAATTCTGACCCCAGCTCTGGATCTCAGTTTTGCAGCTGGCACCTGTCGCTATAACAGGCTGTAACAAACCCCTGGATGTGAAGTTCCTTGTCTGGCCCCATCTCTAGTTATAAACAGGGCGGCATTTCTACCACAGCTGCTCTCAAGGGAGTCCATGAATTTGGTCCCTGTGGGAGTTTAGCCTGTGGCTGGGGGAGGTGACACTGAGCAGATGAGTCAGTTCTGCTGAGAAGCTGGAGCGCTGCCAAGCTGAGCCCTGGGCTGCCTGAGAGGCTAGTGGAGAGCAGGAGCTCACCAAGGATCAGGCCAGTGACCTCCCAGCGGGAGCTTTAATTCCTGCAGAGGGGAGGTTCCCCCTCCCCAGGGTAACAGGAAAATTGAAACCTGTCTGCAGAGATCAGCTGGATTCACACAGGCCGGCTCTGGCCTGGCAGCGCCCGTGTCCCAACCTGTTATCTCAGCACAAGCCCAGATCCTGCTCCCACTGAAACACATACAAGAGCTGCTGTTGGATTCTGCAGGGACAGGATTGGCCCCTAGTTATTTCTGGGACTCCTGTTTCACTGTCGTTCTCTGACTTGTGCCCTTCTCACCATGGGTTCCCTGTGACTTTTCCTCTTACATGCCATGATAAACAGCTCTAGTATAAGGTCCACCTGACCTAAAGAGACGCTGTTGGTGCCAGGGGCTGAGTGTGGTGTTTGCTGTTCCAGAGGGAGCTTCCCCAGGGGGGTCTCAGCTGGATTACGATAATGTGGAGGAGGCTGCCCTGAACGACATCTCCCAGACTTCAGACGGCCAAGGTGAGCAGTGAATCAGCCTCCTGGAAGCAACGTCACCCTGAAGAAAAACTAATTGTATTTCCCAGTAGGGACAATAGTGGTTTGTTAAGAAAACCACAAAGTTAACCCACCAGTATTGTCTATTGGCGTAACGTGGGGCGCTGACCAAGTGCATTACAAGAGTCGTGTGGAGGCCCAGGGGTAAGGAAGTGTGTGATGTCCTAGGTCAAAATAGAGGCTGCTTGCAGGGACGGAAGGAGCAGTTTGCTCAGTGGCTGCCCACACGGTACTTGGCTCAGATCACTGACCTGTGACCCTCACT
>NW_027058617.1:0-2390 GCF_011386835.1 Chrysemys picta bellii | reverse complement strand
CTAAAGCTTCCAACCCTACTGGTGACTAATGTGGGTGTCAGTATGATATCATATAATGGAATTTGTTTATTCGTATTGTTTGTTTTTTAAAAAAGCCTAGGAAATTACACACAAAGGCACAATAGCTAAGTCAAACCCAGTCCATAATAAATGGAGATATTCTTGCTATTGACTAAGAAGCCCGGAGTTCAGGGAAATATTTGTCTTGTTCCAAATTAAGTAACAGAATGCATATGACTGTACAACCAATGCTGTCCCATAGGGCTGGAAGCTGCATCTATGCGTGATGGCTGACTAGACAATACTGAGTCATTCGCAAAAAGGGGTGTCAAACTAAATATTACATTCACATTGCTTTTAGAAGAGAGGTACTTTTCTAATTAATCTGCACATTTATTTCAATCTTATAAGAGTAGTCTTGAGGTATTAAACTATAGGATTCCTTAGAATATTATAGTATTTTTTTAAACTATACAAATAGCCGTGAACACTATATAATAAGAATTGTAGCTCAAGTGCATAGAAGCCACTATAAATTAAGGTTGGCAAACCTATTGTATTTGAACACTCCCTGTTAAGTTGTGACCGTTTTGAAATGTTGTGAGCTTAGGCAGAAGTCTTCCATGTCTGGTCTCTGAGCGATGAAATTTTTGGAATGTTTAGTCAAAAATGGTTACGTTCATTTCTTTAGCACTAGGAGTGGAATAGAAAAGCAGAGACAAAAAGTTTCCCCTCACCCCATCATAACATTTTTTAAACTTCCCTAAAGGAAGCATAATCATGGCAAAAAAAAAAAAGTCAGTAAATTAGCATTATCCATAAGCATGTATGAAGTTAATCACATATGTAAGGTTTGCAAAACGGAGGCCTCAGACAGTCCTTTGAAAAAACTACATTAGAAATTCAGTAGCTACATATTCCCCTTTACTTTTTGTCCTTAAAAATAGCTTGCATTAAGAAGTTTTCCATTCCAGACTGGAGAACTTTTTACTTGTTTGGGCCACATATCTATTAGCAACCAGAATGAAATAGCATCTCTGAAAGTTGTAAATCACTGGATGTATATATTGACTGTAGTGAAAAATATACGGAAGTGCAATCTAATGGATTGGTTAAGTGCTTTAGAATAAGAAGTATGTTTTCCTGTAACATTTATAGTCAGATATTTATAATTCAAACGTAAATGTTAAATAAGCTCCCCAGGGAGAAGATTCAGAGACTTGAGCATTGACAGGTTATATGAGGCATCATAAAAAATGAAATTCCAAAAGCAAAAGAAAAGTTATTTAAAAAGAGAGAGAGGCTGAATGACCGTTTGCTCACCACTCAGCTCTAACGACAGAATGGCTGATTCTTCCGTTTGGAGATGGAACCACCCTCTTCACAAACAAGCCAAAAAACCCAGCACACAATCTGGTTTCATTACACTAGAAAGTTTGCCTTTCCCATCCCCCAAAACTTTTTGTTGCATGAAAAACCTCAAACAGAGGTCATTTCTAATTAACCAAAAGATTTCAGTTGACTTGAAACAACTTTGAGCTTTTTGTTTCGGTTCAGCCATTTTCAGGTGTTTTTCACCCTTTGTAGGTTATTTTTAATTAGTCAAAATAGGAAAACAAAATGGCATTTAAAAATAAAAAATTGAAACAAAAAAAGTCAAAACTTAGTGTTTCAATTAAAAAAAACAGGTTTGTTCATTTGTTTTTAAGGGGAAACTATTCATTGAATTCAACCTGAATTTGTGAATAGTTTGAGTCCCCCCCCAAAAAATGAATTTTGGAACAATACAAAAATCTATTTGCTAAAACTCTTTTTGCCCAGCCCTACCTATCTTATTATTTGCAAAATTCATGCACAGAAGAGCAAGGAAATGAAT
The DNA here is from genome assembly GCF_011386835.1 of Chrysemys picta bellii. Lineage (NCBI taxonomy): Eukaryota > Metazoa > Chordata > Testudines > Emydidae > Chrysemys > Chrysemys picta. Next base: position 514 of record NW_027058617.1, on the reverse strand, counting down.
AGTTAAGGACATCACAAATCTTACATAGTCCATGCATTCTAATCAAGTACAATGAAATCCATATTTCATCACAACAACCTTAACTCTGATCCATGTATTTTCTAAGTATTATTTTTGTTACCTTGATTTTGGTATCTAAAGAGTTTCTTTTTAAGAGATACTGTTAAAGTGAAAAATATCACTGAAATATGTTTATCAGTTGACAGTAAAATTAATGGCAGAGGACATGTACTTGTTGTTTCTTGAGAATAATGTTGCATTCTTTAAGACTAAGTTAATTGGGCAGAGAATTTCTGTTCTGTCTTTGTACAGTGCCTAGTTCAATGGGTTCCTGCTTCAGAAATGCGGCTTACACATGCCACCGTGTAACAGCACCGACTCACCACCGCTGGCGCCTCCTGCTGGTTGCTCCGGGAATTAGTTCAGTCCAGCTCTGGAGCACCCTCTGTGGGTGGTGTCTTGCCCATTGTCTTCTCTATTCCACTGTTTCGGACCCGCATTGCTCCCCCACTCG
>NW_027058616.1:0-2390 GCF_011386835.1 Chrysemys picta bellii | reverse complement strand
CTCGGGGCTCGGCGTCCTTCCCAGCACCCAGCCCCTGCCGGCCCCTACAAGCAAACACACTAGAACAACAAGGACAGATGCAAATACAGGTACCTTCTCCTCCAATGGGAACCCCCTCTCAAACTCCCCTGTTTGCTGCCGCTGCTCGCAGCTGTACCGCTGCCTGGCTGAGCGGCCGCTTTTATGGGCCCCTTGATCAGCCAACCTCCGCCCCCTACTCGGGGCTCGGCCTCCTTCCCAGCACCCAGCCCCTGCCGGCCCCTACAAACAAACACACAAGAACAACAAGGACCGATGCAAACACAGGTACCTTCTCCTCCAATGGGAACCCCCTCTCAAACTCCCCTGTTTGTCGCCGCTGTTCGCAGCTGTACCGCTGCCTGGCTGGGCGGCCGCTTTTATGGGCCCCTTGATCAGCCAAGCTCCGCCCCCTACTCGGGGCTCGGCGTCCTTCCCAGCACCCAGCCCCTGCCGGCCCCTACAAACAAACACACAAAAACAACAAGGACAGATGCAAATACAGGTACCTTCTCCTCCAATGGGAACCCCCCCTCAAACTCCCCTGTTTGCCGCCGCTGCTCGCAGCTGTACCGCTGCCTGGCTGGGCGGCCGCTTTTATGGGCCCCTTGATCAGCCAAGCTCCGCCCCCTACTCGGGGCTCGGCGTCCTTCCCAGCACCCAGCCCCTGCCGGCCCCTACAAACAAACACACAAGAACAACAAGGACAGATGCAAACACAGGTACCTTCTCCTCCAATGGGAACCCCCTCTCAAACTCCCCTGTTTGCTGCCGCTGCTCGCAGCTGTACCGCTGCCTGGCTGGGCGGCCGCTTTTATGGGCCCCTTGATCAGCCAAGCTCCGCCCCCTACTCGGGGCTCGGCCTCCTTCCCAGCACCCAGCCCCTGCCGGCCCCTACAAACAAACACACAAGAACAACAAGGACAGATGGAAACACAGATACCTTCTCCTCCAATGGGAACCCCCTCTCAAACTCCCCTGTTTGCCGCCGCTGCTCGCAGCTGTACCGCTGCCTGGCGGGGCGGCCGCTTTTATGGGCCCCTTGATCAGCCAAGCTCCGCCCCCTACTCGGGGCTCGGCCTCTTTCCCAGCACCCAGCCCCTGCCGGCCCCTACAAAGAAACACACAAGAACAACAAGGACAGATGCAAACACAGGTACCTTCTACTCCAATGGGAACCCCTTCTAAAACTCCCCTGTTTGCCGCCGCTGCTCGCAGGTGTACCGCTGCCTGGCTGGGCGGCCGCTTTTATGGGCCCCTTGATCAGCCAAGCTCCGCCCCCTACTCGGGGCTCGGCCTCCTTCCCAGCACCCAGCCCCTGCCGGCCCCTACAAACAAACACACAAGCACAACAAGGACATATGCAAACACAGGTACCTTCTACTCCAATGGGAAGCCCCTCTCAAACTCCCCTGTTTGCCGCCGCTGCTCGCAGCTGTACCGCTGCCTGGCTGGGCGGCCGCTTTTATGGGCCCCTTGATCAGCCAAGCTCCGCCCCCTACTCGGGGCTCAGCCTCCTTCCCAGCACCCAGCCCCTGCCGGCCCCTACAAACAAACACACAAGCACAACAAGGACAGATGCAAACACAGGTACCTTCTCCTCCAATGGGAACCCCCTCTCAAACTCCCCTGTTTCCCGCAGCTGCTCGCAGCTGTACCGCTGCCTGGCTGGGCGGCCGCTTTTATGGGCCCCTTGATCAGCCAAGCTCCGCCCCCTACTCGGGGCTCGGCGTCCTTCCCAGCACCCAGCCCCTGCCGCCCCTTACAAACAAACACACAAGAACAACAAGGACTGATTCAAATACAGGTACCTTCTCCTCCAATGGGAACCCCCTCTCAAACTCCCCTGTTTGCTGCCGCTGCTCGCAGCTGTACCGCTGCCTGGCTGGGCGGCCGCTTTTATGGGCCCCTTGATCAGCCAAGCTCCGCCCCCTACTCGGGGCTCGGCGTCCTTCCCAGCACCCAGCCCCTGCCGGCCCCTACAAACAAACACACTAGAACAACAAGGACAGATGCAAATACAGGTACCTTCTCCTCCAATGGGAACCCCCTCTCAAACTCCCCTGTTTGCTGCCGCTGCTCGCAGCTGTACCGCTGCCTGGCTGAGCGGCCGCTTTTATGGGCCCCTTGATCAGCCAACCTCCGCCCCCTACTCGGGGCTCGGCCTCCTTCCCAGCACCCAGCCCCTGCCGGCCCCTACAAACAAACACACAAGAACAACAAGGACTGATGCAAACACAGGTACCTTCTCCTCCAATGGGAACCCCCTCTCAAACTCCCCTGTTTGTCGCCGCTGTTCGCAGCTGTACCGCTGCCTGGCTGGGCGGCCGCTTTTATGGGCCCCTTGATCAGCCAAGCTCCGCCCCCTACTC
>NW_027058615.1:0-2391 GCF_011386835.1 Chrysemys picta bellii | reverse complement strand
TGGTCCTTGGTGCTCCAGTTGGGGGGAGGCACCTCTCAGGGAGTCCAGGACAGCGTGGGGGGGTCTCTTTGCTATGGGCTCCTGAAGGAGTTGGGGGCTGAAGGCATCACTGAGAGGGGGGAGTGTGGGGCCCGATCTGCCCTGGGTCCCGGTGGTGGGAAAGGGGCACATTGCCCCACTGTGCCCCTGTCCTTCCCCCGAGTGGCAGCAGGCGTCACCCTGTCCCCTTCTCTCCCTGGTGCAGGGACTGCCAGGGACTCAGGGGACGAGGAGGAGGAATGGGTGGACGTGGCCACAGAGGAGGCTGCTCTCAATAACAGCCAAGAGCAGCTCCAAGGTGGAGAAAAGTTACAAACGTACCCCAGCTGTGCTGGAACCGAGACTGTCCTGTCCCTTCCCAGCACCTGCCCCCCTGCAGAGGGTCTTGTCCCTGATGATCCACCAGCCCTAATGGGGACCTTTCTCCTCCATGATCTGGGACCCCAGAGGTGGGGGTGTCTGTCACACACCAGCCGGGTCTCCTCCCCCCACAGGCACTGTCCCAGTTCCTGACCCTGCTTGTGGTGGAGTGGTGGGTGATTTGGACAATGGGCGGGTCCCCACTATCCCCCATTCAGGCCTGAGTCCTGCAGCTGCTGTGTGGGGGCAGGGAGGTCCCTGGCTAACTGGCTCTCTCTCCCCTAACCCCACTCCTGGTGGGTGCAGGAGGAGGCCCAGCAGCTCGTGTTCCTGCACGCCATCCACCCCACGTCTCGCTGCACAGCAGAGAGGGCAGGACACATTGGAGCCGCACTGCTGCAAGGCGGCTGTGGCGGAGAGGATTGTGGTGAGCAAGACACGGTGCCCAGCAGCTGGAGGAAAGACAGAGACATGGGAGGGGCAGGGGTCTCCCCAGGCCAATGGATGGGGGATTGTTGGTGCTGGAGGGGCAGCAGAGGGCAGGGATTGCTGGGGCTGAAGACTGGGGAGAAGAGACGGGAGAAATTCGGAGAGTGGTCACTATTGGGCAGGAATCGGAGGAGCGGGAGGTAGGTGGGGGATCCTGGGGGATCCTGCTGGCTGTGTGGGGCCCTGGCTGTGTAATCTCCTCACTGAGAAGTGTCTTTGTGGCCCGAATCTCACACGCTCCGTTGTCTCCTTTGGGTCTCACAGGAGCTCATTGAGGAGCTGCCTGATAACTCTCTACCCGGCGCCGTCCTCGCTAACTCCCTGATTGCTGTGGGCAACCTCAGGTACCGAGACCCTCCGGCCCGGTTCCCCTAACCCCAGTGCTGCTCAGGCCCAGGGCTGGGAGTCACTGCCCCTCCCACTCCCAGGTCACCGCCCAAGGGTGGCTCCTCTGGCAGAGGTGCGGGGAAGGTTCACTCTCTCCTGGCTGGGCTGTTCTTTTCACTCCAGTAACATTGCAACGGGTTTGGGGTGAGGCTCACTCCCAGGATCAGATACAGGAGGGGCAGCAGGGTCCAGGGAACAGGGGCTATTCCTGCCCTGCCACTGTCTGTCTGAGAAACCTTGGCCTTATCATTCCCTGGCTCGGTGCCTCAGTTTCCATTCTTGCCAGTCTGTGCCCATTTCCCTGCAGTTTCACCTGCGTGTTGGTGCCAGTCCCATCCCCGCACTGCACAGTCTAATGCCGGCTCCTCTCTGTTGCCAGCACCATGACGCCTGCCCTGAAGCCAGAGCTGAAGACCCACCTCCTCCGAGCTGCCCTGCACGCCGTCTTCACCCTGGGCATGGAGAAGGACATCACCCAAGTGCAGGTAGATCATGCTAAAGTCATGGATTGAAGAGCCAGCTGTCATCCTGCCATGAATCCTTGCTAATTGCCTGCAGTGGGATGTGAATGAGAGAGGCCAGGATATGTGTTTGGGGGTCTCACCAATACTTCCCAGAGACCCGTCTTCCCATCCTGTGGCAGGTGTAGCCCCAGTTTCCCTAACTCTGACCCATGGCTCTCCCTTGCTTTCAGGATCTGCCTAGGGTCTTGCCAGACCTCCTGGACGCCATGCTGGGGAACCTGCTGGCAGAGTCCCCAGACACCGACAGGCTCCAGTACATCTTGGAGGTGAGCCCGATGAGAGGGGTGGGGGCAATTTTACCTTCACTCTTAGATCCATTTTCCAGTCTGTCCTCCTAGCCGGGCCCCCAGTGGGCATCCTTGGTCAGGGCAGTCAGTGCAATGCCTCCTTTCCCCACAGCACATTAACTACTGGATCGTGTCCAGGGTGCCGTGAGAGAGAGCCAGGGCCGTTAAGAGCAGCATGGCCCTGCTCAGATCCACCATCACCCTCCCTGAGTTTGACATAAGTGACCTCTGACCCCAGCTTCCTGACTCCAGGGGTAGGTGTGCTGGCTCCGACGGGCTGTAGGATCTGCTGCTGCAGGGGCTGT
>NW_027058614.1:0-2392 GCF_011386835.1 Chrysemys picta bellii | reverse complement strand
CCAGGGACAGGGAAAGCTCCCAGACAGGCTATGCATCGGGGATGCCATTTCTCCCCCAAGAGACCCACACGCCCCAAGAAGTAAATGGCTCTTACCTCCATGAGGGACTGGGGTCTTCCATCTAAGCCTCTTTGAGAGCCGGCATTGCTGGGACGAGGTGACCTGTCCCCGCTGCTCCCTGACGTGGCTCAGCTACAGGAAGCGCCCGTCTGGGAGGCTGTGCCAGATCCCAGGGCCTGAAAGACAGCTGGAAGGAGGCTCCTATTCCTGTCACACCCAGAGACCCCATAGAAGGGCCAAGGGGAGAATAAAGGGCAGAAGGTGAAGCTAGCCCTGAGCCTCTGTCCCACCCCCACCTCCTCAAAAGTGGAGCTTTCCGAGCTCCAGTGGGGCTGTGGCCCTGACACAAGGGCCTTTCTGCACCATATGGGGCAGGGAGAGCTCTGCCTGGGCACAGCGGGAATAGACCAAGGAAAGGGGGGAAGGGAGTGGGTGCAAGGGAAAGAGGTCCTGCCCCATATGAAGGAATTTGGTGGGGGGGGAGACGGAAGAACCCTGCTCCACAGAGAGGGGAGAGAGTTTCTGTGAGTGCCAGAGTCTGCAGGGTAGCAGTGGGCCCACAATAGGGCTGGGCGGTTTTGACAGGGTTGGGACTCACCAACATGGCGCCTCCCGCTGGTCGCTCTGGGAATTAGCTCAGTCCATGGGGAACGCCCTCTGCTGGCAGCGTCCCATCCGTCTCTTGTCCTCCGTTGGCATCTGGAGCCGCATTGCTCACCGCTTGACACTGCCTCCAGCAGTGCCCACTAGTCCATCCTCACCCCATTCCAGGGGCGGGGGTTAGTAACAGGCCTTGCACCTGCCTTGATGGCCAACTGCAACCCCCAAAGTCTAGACCCTTGTCTCAAGGGCCGGTTACAATTTGTCTCAGCCATCGGATGGCCAGATGCGGTACTGCCAAGCCCGAGATGCTGGTCTCCTGCTCTGGAGACAGACCTTCCCCCATGAAATTCTGGGGCAGACTACCTGCTGCTCTCCTGGGCAGCCATTATATAGGGCCTAGCCTAGCCCTGATTGGCTCTCAGTAGGCCCTTCCCTGATTGGAAGACGGCTTGCACAGCCATTCTGGCCTACTCTAGTTCCCTCTCACATGGGGGTGGGGCAGCCGTCCCACCACAAACCCTCCCCCTTAAAAAATGCTCACGGGGGAGGGGAGGAAAGGGGTCCCTATAACCCCAGCTTCCTTCGTAGTGGGGCCTGCAGGGCATCCCTTTCCTCTCACAGGCCCGCCAAAGTCTGGAGTCAGCAGCTTCCCAGCTGTAGGGTCTGGGTTCGCACTGTTGAACGCCCTGGTCCTACGTGGGTTCCTACTTCTGTTTGGGTTCCCACATGGGCCCTCCTGGCTCCTATGTGGGTTCCCTCATTTCGGTGGGGCCTCTCTGCCCCAGCCCCTTTCTCTCTAGGCGCCTCTGTCTTCACCACCTCTTCTCTGTGGCTAGTCTCTGACCGAGCCCTTGTCTCAGACACTCCCCCTTTCTGCCTCAGGGGGCAGTGCCTCTTTAGATGTCCCCGTTGGTGGCAGTGGAAGCACTTTCTGGGTCTTCCCCCTGCCACATCCCTACTCCTGCTTGTTTGGGCCCTAGCCCTTCCTTCTGGGCTGGCCTGGGCCTTGGGAGTCCTGTAGGGGCACTCTCTCTTCAGGTGCCCTGGCTCCCCACAGACCCAACAAGCTGGGGGCCCCCCTGTTACTCTCACAGGGGGTGCCTTTTCTAGGTGGGGTCTCTCTGCCCCATCCCAGGAGGGACACTCCCTCCTTTAGTGTCCCTGTCACCTACAGGCGAAGCAGTTCAGCGTTCCTGGCCTCTCGCCCTCGGTGACGGATCTCTTGTTTGGTCTGGGTGCCGACCTCCACAGCAGCCAGAACAACTCCCTCTGCTGTTCGGCAAGCCGAGCCACCCAGGCCCTCCAATAGAAGTCTCTTTTCTCCACCATTTTGGACTCTCCATGTGGCACAATCTGCCTAGTCCGCTTGATGGTGTCCTTCTTCAGGCCACTTCCCTCCAGCAGTGCCCCCTAATCCATCCTCATCTCCTTCCGGCGGGGAGGAGGAAGCAGGTTAGCAACAGTCCTTGCACATGCCTCAGTGGCCAACCAAAACCCCCAAAGTCTAGCCCCTTGTCTCAAGGGCCAGTTGCAGTTTGACTCAGCCACCACATGGCCAGGTGCAGTACAAGAGGGAACGGGGGGACCCAGGCCCACCAACTATCCTGGGTCCAAACCCAGGGATCCTCTAGTGGCAGTCTCCCTGCTCTCCCCTTGTCCCTGGGCCACTTCTCCTCTTGGCCCTCTAGGCCCTTTCTATCAGGGCCCGCAGTCTGGCAGGTCTTGGGCC
>NW_027058613.1:0-2395 GCF_011386835.1 Chrysemys picta bellii | reverse complement strand
CTGAAGGTATGGAAAATGGTTTACAGAGACAGTTTTAAAATAAAACTGGTTGTTGCCCTGTGACGGGTTGGATCACAGAAACCCCGTTGGGAGCTGCCACCCGATGTGCCAAAAGTACTTCTAACTCTGCTTTCCCTGCCAGCTCAGGACTCCAGCACCCTGTCTTGCTCAGCCAGACACTCCCATCTGCTCCAACACAGACCCAGGGTCTGAATTACTTGCCCCAAAGCTGCAGGTTTACCTGAAAGCAGCTCACAGAAGTGTTCCTGTCTTTAACACTCAGATGTCCAACTACCAATGGGGTCTAAACCCAAATAAATCTGTTTTACTCTGTATAAAGTTTATAGAGGGTTTACTCATAAATTGTTCGCCCTCTTTAACACTGATAGAGAGATATGCACAGTTGTTTGCTCCCCCGGGTATTAATACATACTCTGAGTTAATTAATAAGTAAAAAGTGATTTTATTAAATACAGAAAGTAGGATTTAAGTGGTTCCCAGTAGTAACAGACAGAACAAAGTAAGTCACCAAGCAAAATAAAATAAAACACGCAAATCTACGTCTACGTCTAATCAAACTGAATACAGATAAGATCCTCACCAGGTCCAGAACACTCCCTTTTACAGACTAATCTCCTTTTAGCCTGGGTCCAGCAATCACTCACACCCCCTTGTTCCAGTTTCTTCCAAGTATCCTGGGGGGTGGGGAGGCCCTTTCTTTAGCCAGCTGAAGACAAAATGGAGGGGTCTCCCACAGGTTTAAATAGACTTTTTCTTGTGGGTGGAGACCCCCCTCCTCACTCTTATGCAAAGTCCAGCTCCAGGATGGAGTTCTGGAGTCCCCTGAGCAAGTCACATGTCCATGCATGACTCACAGTCTTTACAGGCAGAAGCCATTGTCCACATGGTATCATGTATGTCTCCAGGAAGGCTTCTTATGTGGATTGGAGCATTCCAAGATGCATTGTTCCCCAAGTGCTTCCTGATCAGGTACTTAACTTTGTGGATTCCTTCCTAAAGAAGCTGACCAAATGCCTCACAAAGCTTACTTAGAAATCAAGCAAGTATACAGCCAATATTCTCAACCTCAAGTACAAAATGATATATGTGTACAAATAGGATGAATAGATATAAGAGACCCATAACTTTTACAGAGATATGTTACATGGCACAGGCAGCACAAAACGTATTCCAGTTATGTCATATTCCCATAAAGCCTTATGGGCGGTACTGTCACATGCCCCTTTTAGAAAAGGCGACCACGTGAGACTATCTAAAACCAAAAGAGCTTTCGAAAAAGGTTATGAACAGACGTTTACCGATAAGATATTCATAGTGGATGAAGCCTTAACCAGGGGCTAGAGAACTGTATACCGATTAAAAGATTACGAGAGTGAGACAGTTACAGGATTTTTTACCCTGAAGAATTATGTGACAGACCCAGACCAGTGGGGTACAGGAGTCTGGTAGAGGGCAAATATACTGGTCACTGGATGAGTAGTTTTCTGTTCCCTGAGTGACCAGAGCAGGGGCTGCACTAGATTAATCAGGAACCTGCTAGAACCAGTTAAGGCAGGCAGGCTAATTAGGACACCTGGAGCCAATTAAGAAGAAGCTGCTAGAATCAATTAAGGCAGGCTAATCAGGGCACCTGGGTTTTAAAAAGGAGCTCACTTCAGTTTGTGGCGCGAGTGTAAAGAGCTGGGAGCAAGAGGCGCAAGGAGCTGAGAGTGAGAGGGTGTGTTGCTGGAGGACTGAGGAGCACAAGCGTTATCAGACACCAGGAGGAAAGTCCTGTGGTGAGAATAAGGAAGGTGTTTGGAGGAGGCCATGGGGAAGTAGCCCAGGGAGTTGTAGCTGTCATGCAGCTGTTACAGGAGGCACTATAGACAGCTGCAGTCCACAAGGCCCTGGGCTGGAACCCGGAGTAGAGGGCGGGCCCGGGTTCCCCTCAAACCTCCAAATTGACCTGGACTGTGGGTTCTTCCAGAGGGGAAGGTCTCTGGGCTGTTTCCCAACCCACATGGTGAATCTCAGAGGCAAGAAAATCCGCCAATAAGCTCAGGACACACCAAGATAGAGGAGGAACTTTGTCAGAATTACAAAAAGTAAACCCCAAACGAGACAGGATTTACAGGATTGAAAAGATTCTAGCAGAGAAAGGAAAAGGGAGAAAAAAGCAGCTCCTGGTGAAATGGTTGGGGTGGCCCAATAAGTTTAACAGCTTGGTGGAAGCTTCTCAACTCTGTGACATTTAGACACAAACAAAAAAAATTCCTCCTGCAAAGACAGAGAGAGAGAAAGAGAGAGAAAGAGAGAGAAATGAGCGACGGTGGGTTTTACATTACTTTGCCCAGCAATGTCAGCTCTGCAATTTTCCCCCAAAACACCACCT
>NW_027058612.1:0-2397 GCF_011386835.1 Chrysemys picta bellii | reverse complement strand
TGACACCAGGCACTGCATCGCTAGCAAACCAGGTTTGCTAGTCTGTAAGGGGCCACAGGCCTGACACCAGGCACTGCATCGCTAGCAAACCAGGTTTGCTAGTCTCTAAGGGGCCACAGGCCTGACACCAGGCACTGCATCGCTAGCAAACCAGGTTTGCTAGTCTCTAAGGGGCCACAGGCCTGACACCAGGCACTGCATCGCTAGCAAACCAGGTTTGCTAGTCTCTAAGGGGCCACAGGCCTGACACCAGGCACTGCATCGCTAGCAAACCAGGTTTGCTAGTCTCTAAGGGGCCACAGGCCTGACACCAGGCACTGCATCGCTAGCAAACCAGGTTTGCTAGTCTCTAAGGGGCCACAGGCCTGACACCAGGCACTGCATCGCTAGCAAACCAGGTTTGCTAGTCTCTAAGGGGCCACAGGCCTGACACCAGGCACTGCATCGCTAGCAAACCAGGTTTGCTAGTCTCTAAGGGGCCACAGGTCTCTGACACAAGGCACTGCATCGCTAGCAAACCAAGTTTGCTAGTCTCTAAGGGGCCACAGGTCTCTGACACAAGGCACTGCATCGCTAGCAAACCAAGTTTGCTAGTCTCTAAGGGGCCACAGGTCTCTGACACCAGGCACTGCATCGCTAGCAAACCAAGTTTGCTAGTCTCTAAGGGGCCACAGGTCTCTGACACAAGGCACTGCATCGCTAGCAAACCAGGTTTGCTGGTCTCTAAGGGGCCACAGGTCTCTGACACAAGGCACTGCATCTCTAGCAAACCAAGTTTGCTAGTCTCTAAGGGGCCACAGGCCTGACACCAGGCACTGCATCTCTAGCAAACCAGGTTTGCTAGTCTCTAAGGGGCCACAGGCCTGACACCAGGCACTGCATCTCTAGCAAACCAGGTTTGCTAGTCTCTAAGGGGCCACAGGCCTGACACAAGGCACTGCATCCCTAGCAAACCAGGTTTGCTAGTCTCTAAGGGGCCACAGGCCTGACACAAGGCACTGCATCGCTAGCAAACCAGGTTTGCTAGTCTCTAAGGGGCCACAGGTCTCTGACACCAGGCACTGCATCGCTAGCAAACCAGGTTTGCTAGTCTCTAAGGGGCCACAGGTCTCTGACACCAGGCACTGCATCTCTAGCAAACCAAGTTTGCTAGTCTCTAAGGGGCCACAGGTCTCTGACACCAGGCACTGCATCTCTAGCAAACCAGGTTTGCTAGTTTCTAAGGGGCCACAGGTCTCTGACACAAGGCACTGCATCGCTAGCAAACCAAGTTTGCTAGTCTCTAAGGGGCCACAGGTCTCTGACACAAGGCACTGCATCTCTAGCAAACCAAGTTTGCTAGTCTCTAAGGGGCCACAGGCCTGACACCAGGCACTGCATCTCTAGCAAACCAGGTTTGCTAGTCTCTAAGGGGCCACAGGCCTGACACCAGGCACTGCATCGCTAGCAAACCAGGTTTGCTAGTCTCTAAGGGGCCACAGGTCTCTGACACATGGCACTGCATCTCTAGCAAACCAAGTTTGCTAGTCTCTAAGGGGCCACAGGTCTCTGACACAAGGCACTGCATCTCTAGCAAACCAGGTTTCTAGTCTCTAAGGGGCCACAGGTCTGTGACACCAGGCACTGCATCTCTAGCAAACCAAGTTTGCTAGTCTCTAAGGGGCCACAGGTCTCTGACACAAGGCACTGCATCGCTAGCAAACCAAGTTTGCTAGTCTCTAAGGGGCCACAGGTCTCTGACACAAGGCACTGCATCGCTAGCAAACCAAGTTTGCTAGTCTCTAAGGGGCCACAGGCCTGACACCAGGCACTGCATCTCTAGCAAACCAGGTTTTCTAGTTCCTAAGGGGCCACAGGCCTGACACCAGGCACTGCATCTCTAGCAAACCAGGTTTGCTAGTCTCTAAGGGGCCACAGGTCTCTGACACAAGGCACTGCATCTCTAGCAAACCAAGTTTGCTAGTCTCTAAGGGGCCACAGGTCTCTGACACAAGGCACTGCATCTCTAGCAAACCAGGTTTGCTTGTCTCTAAGGGGCCACAGGTCTGTGACACCAGGCACTGCATCTCTAGCAAACCAAGTTTGCTAGTCTCTAAGGGGCCACAGGTCTCTGACACAAGGCACTGCATCGCTAGCAAACCAAGTTTGCTAGTCTCTAAGGGGCCACAGGTCTCTGACACAAGGCACTGCATCTCTAGCAAACCAGGTTTGCTAGTCTCTAAGGGGCCACAGGTCTGTGACACAAGGTACTACATCTCTAGCAAACCAGGTTTGCTCGTCTCTAAGGGGCCACAGGTCTCTGACACAAGGCACTGCATCTCTAGCAAACCAAGTTTGCTAGTCTCTAAGGGGCCACAGGTCTCTGACACCAGGCACTGCATCGCTAGCAAACCAAGT
>NW_027058611.1:0-2397 GCF_011386835.1 Chrysemys picta bellii | reverse complement strand
TAAGTTGAAGTGTCCAGGACCGTAGCTAGGGGGGAGCAGAGGGAGCGGCTGCTCCCCCTGAGCACATTATCCAAAAGTGGCGCCTTAAGAGCCGACCCCATGGGTGCTCCAGCTCTCCGCCCTGCTCCCCGACCCCAGCTCACCTCCGCTCCGCCTCCGCCTCTGAACACTCCTCCCCGCTTCTCCCCCTCCCTCCCCGCTTCCCGCGAATCAGCTGTTCGCACGGGAAGCCTGGGAGGGCAGAGAAGCAAGCAGCGGCTTCGCACTCAAGCCCAGGGAGGCGGAGACGGAGCGGAGGTGAGCTGGGGTGGGGGGAGCCGTCCGCGCCACAGCAGGTAACCCGGGGGGAGGGGCGCGCAGGGGTACCGCTCCCCGCCCCTGCCTCCACCCTGCCTCCCTGGGCCTGAACGCGAAGGTGCTGCTTGCTTCTCAGCCCTCCCAGGCTTCCTGCGCGAACAGCTGATTGGCGGGAAGCGGGGGGGCTGCAAGCTCAGACTGACCTGGTGCTCCAGGCACTGCGCGGTGGCAGCGTGGCCCGGCTCCAGCCGAGCAGCGCGGCTGTAGCGCCGCCAGTCACCTCCAGGCAGCACGGTAAGGGAGCAGGGACGGGCTGCTGGATAGAGGGCAGGGGAGTTCAGCGGGGTGGTGGGGGGCTGGATAGGGGTCGGGGCAGTCAGATGGCAGGGAACAGGGGGATTGAATGGGGGCAAGGGTCCCGGGGGGCAGTCAGGAAAGAGCAGGGGTTGGATGGGGCAGTGGGAGGCAGTCAGGGGCAGGGGTTCCAAGGGTGGTCAGGGGACAGGGAGAAGTGGTGGTTGGATGGGGAATCAGGAGAGGAGTTGGATGGGGTGGCGGAGGGCAGTCAGGGGACAGGGAAGGGGGTGGATGGGGCAGGGTCCCGGGGGGGCATCAAGGAACGCGGGGGGTTGGACGGGGCACGAGTCCCGGGGACGGGGAGGGTGGGCCAAAAATCGCTCAGGACGGGGGCAGTGGCTGAGCCCTGTGTCCCGCTGGCGGGGTGGGGGTGGGCGCGAGGGCTCCGTGCCCGAGAGGGGCAGCGGCACGCGCGGGCTCCGTGTCCCACTTGGGGCCGGGGGAGGGGGGCGTGGAGGCGCGGCGGCGTGCGAGGGCTCCATCCCCATGTCCTGCCTTGCTGGCTCCTGTCGGCGGGTAGGCACGCCACCAGGAGCTGCCCCAGGAGCGCCGCCACGCCAGCCTCGGGACTTTGTGTGTGTGGGGTTTAGAATCCCCCCACGGGCCGCACAGTGAGCCCCCACGGGCCGCATGCGGCCCACGGGCCGTATGTTGTGCAGGCCTGGTCGTGTGGCATACTCTCCACATGTCTGAAAAGCATAAGATGCCATCTGCGGACAATGGCCCCAGTAGTCTGTAGACCGGAGCGACCATAAACATCTGCTTTACAAATGAAGTTGTTCCACTCTATGCCCAATATACAACGTTGGCATTTTATGTGGAAAGCCTCCAGCTTTGCCCACTCTGAGTGGCGCAGTCCCAATGTTTCGCAGCCGCACAGCAGTACAGAGAGGATACAGCTCGATTAGATCCTGAACTTGGTTGTCGTGCCGAGATGATGTCGATTCCGTCTTCATTGTAAAGGACCCATGACAGAGGCTGCAATGCCACACTCAGGCACCTAAATAAATGGCCTGACCTTTCTCAAATGCTGAATACCAAGAACTTCCCACTCGAATCTGCCGAAGCCGTGGCTGTTCAGCTCCTCTGAAAATCAATCCACTCGTTTAGATGCCTGAATATGAATGTTAGTGCCAGACTTTGGACAGTGACATAGGAAGATATTGGCCTGAGCCTATGCATGGACTCTCATCCTACAATCCAGCCACTCAACAGATACATCCCAGCTTCTGACTGTGAGCCATTCAGCTACAATGGGGAGGCCTAGATGCTGTAAGTGAATTAACGTGTAATGATAGACAGATATATAGATAGTATAAGCTATTCTTTCTACCATCTGCCGTACGGATTTGCTCTGTAGAGCTTGCTGTCCCTGTTACTCATGGTATTTATGTTCCAGAGCCCTACATGAGAGAGGGAAGGATTTCAGGCCCAAGGCCCAAGTGGAGCAGGAAGAAGCACACGCTCACCTCAGTTGCCTTCTTTGCTGAGGTAAGTTTTGTTGACTTGTTGAACTGAGATTGCAGAGCGTTGCTCAGTCCCATATACTCACAACTGGCAGTGCCCCATATGTATGTCTGGGGCACCTTGCATCCTCATTTCTTGATCTGTAATTGGGGTGGCCTGGGGTTTATGTAAAAGGCAGGGATTGTGTTGAAACCATAATCATCCAGATACTTTTGAGGAAATCCCCCTGGAACAGTGGAAATAGCGTAGCATTCGGCCATCAGTCCCTCGGTAATT
>NW_027058610.1:0-2397 GCF_011386835.1 Chrysemys picta bellii | reverse complement strand
AGTTCCAACCACAGCCGTGGTCGCTTAGCTCACAGTCAGCCAGTTACAGATCACAATGATCGTTTGCACAAGCAGTCACTGCAACTGCTTAGCTAATTGCTGCAACCGTGCACACGAGTTAATAAGCAGTTTTTGATAGATTCATAGACTCTAGGACTGGAAGGGACCTCGAGAGGTCATCGAGTCCAGTCCCCTGCCCTCATGGCAGAACCAAATACTGTCTAGATCATCCCTGATAGACATTTATCTAACCTACTTTTAAATATCTCCAGAGATGGAGATTCCACAACCTCCCTAGGCAATTTATTCCAGTGTTTAACCACCCTGACAGTTAGGAACTTTTTCCTAATGTCCAACCTAAACCTCCCTTGCTGCAGTTTAAGCCCATTACTTCTTGTTCTATCCTTAGAGGCTAAGATGAACAAGTTTTCTCCCACCTCCTTATGACACCCTTTTAGATACCTGAAGACTGCTATCATGTCCCTTCTCAGTCTTCTCTTTTCCAAACTAAACAAACCCAATTCTTTCAGCCTTCCTTCATAGGTCATGTTCTCTAGGCCTTTAATCATTCTTGTTGCTCTTCTCTGGACCCTCTCCAATTTCTCCACATCTTTCTTGAAATGCGGTGCCCAGAACTGGACACAATACTCCAATTGGGGCCTAACCAGCACAGAGTAGAGCGGAAGAATGACTTCTCGTGTCTTGCTCACAACACACCTATTAATGCATCCCAGAATCATGTTTGTTTTTTTTGCAAAAGCATCACATTGTTGACTCATATTTATCTTGTGGTCCACTATAGCCCCTAGATCCCTTTCTGCCATACTCCTTCCTAGACAGTCTCTTCCCATTCTGTATGTATGAAACTGATTGTTCCTTCCTAAGTGAAGTACTTTGCATTTGTCTTTATTAAACTTCATCCTGTTTACCTCAGACCATTTCTCCAACTTGTCCAGATCATTTTGAATTTTGACCCTATCCTCCAAAGCAGTTGCAATCCCTCCCAGTTTGGTATCATCTGCAAATGTAATAAGCATACTTTCTATGCCAATATCTAAGTCGTTGATGAAGATATTGAACAGAGCCGGTCCCAAAACAGACCCCTGCGGAACCCCACTCGTTATACCTTTCCAGCAGGATTGGGAATCATTAATAACTACCCTCTGAGTACGGTTATCCAGCCAGTTATACCCCCACCTTATAGTAGCCCCATCTAAGTTATATTTGCCTAGTTTATCGATAAGAATATCATGTGAGACCGTATCAAATGCCTTACTAAAGTCTAGGTATACCACATCCACCGCTTCTCCCTTATTCACAAGACTCGTCTTTCTATCAAAGAAAGCTATCAGATTGCTTTGAAATGATTTGTTCTTTATAAATCCATGCTGGCTATTCCCTATCACCTTACCACCTTCCAAGTGTTTGCAGATGATTTCCTTAATTACTTGCTCCATTATTTTCCCTGGCACAGGGATACCTCCCTCAGTGGTTTGAGCATTGGCCTGCTAAACCCACGGTTGTGAGTTTAATCCTTGAGGGGGCCATTTAGGGAACTAGAGTTTAAAAAAAAAACTGTCTGGGGAGTTGTCCCCCTTTGAGCAGGGGGTTGGACTAGATGATCTCCTGAGGTCCCTTCCAACCTTGATATTCTATGACTCCACAGAAGTTAAACTAACTGGTCTGTAGTTTCTTGGGTTGTTTTTATTTCCCTTTTTGTAGATGGGCACTATGTTTGCCCTTTTCCAGTCTTCTGGAATCTCTCCTGTCTCCCATGATTTTCCAAAGATAATAGCTAGAGGCTCAGATACCTCCGCTGTTACCTCCTTGAGTATTCTAGGATGCATTTCATCAGGCCCTGGTGACTTGCAGGCATCTAACTTTTCTAAGAGATTTTTAACTTGTTCTTTTTTTATTTTATCTTCTAAATCTACCCTCTTCCCATTAGCATTCACTATGTTAGGCATTCCTTCAGACTTCTCGGTGAAGACCGAAACAAAGAAGTCATTAAGCATCTCTGCCATTTCCAAGTTTCCTGTTACTGTTTCTCCCTCCTCACTGAGCAGAGGGCCTCCCCTGTCTTTGGTCTTCCTCTTGCTTCTAATATATTGATAAAAAGTCTTCTTGTTTCCCTTTATTCCCGTAGCTAGTTTGAGCTCATTTTGTGCCTTTGCCTTTCTAATCTTGCCCCTACATTCCTGTGTTGTTTGCCTATATTCATCCTTTGTACTTTGTCCTAGCTTCCATTTTTTATATGACTCCTTTTTATTTTTTAGATCATGCAAGATCTCGTGGTTAAGCCAAGGTGGTCTTTTGCCACATTTTCTATCTTTCCTACCCTGAGGAATAGCTTGCTTTTGGGCCCTTAATAGTGTCCCTTTGAAAAACTGCCAACTC
>NW_027058609.1:0-2397 GCF_011386835.1 Chrysemys picta bellii | reverse complement strand
AATGTGCAGGTGAATGAGCCCTTGATGGTGTGGCTGATGTGGTTGGGTCCTCTGATGGTGTCGCCAGAGTAGATATGGGGACAAAGTAGGCAAAGAGGTTTGCTACAGGGATTGGTTCCTGGGTTGGTGTTTCTGTGGTGTGGTGTGGTGTGTAGTTGCTGGTGAGTATTTGCTTCAGGTTGGGGGGTGGTTTGTAAGCGAGGACTGGCCTGCCTCTGAAGGTCTGTGAGAGTGAGGGATCATTTTCCAGGATAGGTTGTAGATCGTAGATAATGCGCTGGAGAGGTTTTAGCTGGGGGCTGTATGTGATGGCCAGTGGTGTTATGTTATTGTCCTTGTTGGGCCTGTCCTGTAGTAGGTGATTTCTGGGTACCCGTCTTGCTCTTTCAATCTCTTTCCTCACTTCCCCAGGTGGGTATTGTAGTTTTACGAATGCTTGATAAAGATCTTTGTCCTCACCCACAACCACTTCAGATTTGGGGACAACTTATACCTTCAAGTCTGATTACTTTGCCCTGAGGACTTGGGATGCATTCGCAGCCAGTACAGCTACTGGAAAAGTCTGTTAACGTGTCTGGGGATGGGGTGGAAATCCTCCAGGGACATCTCCATGAAGCTGTCCTGGAGATACTCCAAAAGCCTTGCCACAAGGTTTCTGGGCAATGCAGCCTTATTCTGTCCTCCATGGTAGGACACTTGACCGCGCCATGCTTGCAGCAAGTAATCTGGTATCATTGCATGACAAAGCCTGGCAGCGTAGGGTCCCGGTGTTTGCTGGCATTCAAGCAACATCCGTTCTTTATCTTACTGTGTAATCCTCAGGAGAGTGATATCGCTCATGGTAACCTGGTTGAAATACGGGAATTTAATTAAGGGGACAGAGGTGGCAGTTCCTACTGGGCTGTTTGCCTGTGGCTGAAAAGAAATCCTTCCCTGCAGATAGCCAAGTGCGGGGGGGGGCGAGGAATTGGCCCAGAGCTTTTCGTTTTTGGCTAGCAGAGTTCTTCCCTGATACCAGCCACGTGGTGGGGGGAGGGATAAAGCGATCATCCAGAGAATTGGATATGGGCGGGGGTTAGTTTGTTTCCTGCTGCTGAATGTTAACAGGAAAACCGCAGCACTCAACGGGCTTTGCTTGGTATGTGGGAAAGGAGGGCGCAGAAGCCGAAAGACAATGGCTTACCATGGCCGCATGCAAGCCGAATTCTGTTGCCCGGACCTGCGTCTGTGATCTCTAGCAGCAAAGCCACAGGCACTCAATATTAAGAGGCAAAATGCGACCTTGCACAGAAATCACATGTGCTATGTAACGTGAATAGTGTTGGTCACCGTGAAAGAGTATAAGCATTGTTCTGCAAAATGTATCTTTTTAAAAAATTCTCTCCTTTTTTCCCTCCCTCCAGCAGCTGCAAATTCTTCAAGCCTCCCTCCTCCGTCCCGAAGGCTATCACAGATAAGGCCTCGGAAAAAGAAGACGCGAGACAAGATGTTCGCAAAAATCATGGAATGCACCCGCAGTGACAGAGCTCATCTGAATGAGTGGAAGGACACCGTTTCAAAGTATAGGAAAGAAGACAGTGAACGTGAGGACAGGAGGGACCAACGTGAGGAGAGGAGAGACTCTCGAGATGAGAGGTGGTGGCAGGAAGATCAGAGGAGGCAGGATGCAACACTGGGGCTGCTGCGTGAGCAAACAGACATGCTCCGGCGTCTGGTGGAGCTTCAGGAACGGCAGCAGGATAACAGAGTGCCGCTACAGCCCCTGTATAACCCGCCTCCCCCCTCACCATGTTCCGTAGCCTCCTCACCCAGACGTGTAAGAACGCGGGGGGGGAGGCTCCGTACACCTTCCCATTCCACCCCAGTGGACAGCCCAAGCAAAAGGCTGTCATTTTTTTAACCTTTTTTTAGTGGCCTTTTCCTTCCCGCCGATCCTCCTCCCAAACCCCACCCAGGTTCCCTCTCTCTTTTTATAATGTATTAATAAAGAATAAATGATTTTTAAACGATAGTGACTTTATTTGGTTTTAAAGCAAGCTGGGGGAAGGAGGAGGGTGGGTTCCTTACAGAGAATGAGTAAATAAAGGGGGCGGGTTTTCATGAAGGAGAAACAAACAGATATTTCACACTGTAGCCTGGCCAGTCATGAAACTGGTTTTCAAAGCTTCTCTGATGCACAGAGCTTCCTGGTGTGCTCTTCTAATCGCCCTGGTGTCTGGCTGCACGTAATCAGCAGCCAGGCGATTTGCCTCAGCCTCCCACCCCGCCATAAAGGTCTCGCCCTTACTTTCACAGAGACTGTGGAGCACACAGCAAGCAGAAATAACAATGGGGAGATTGGTTCGGCTGAGGTCTGAGCGAGTCAGTAACGATGGCCAGCGACCTTTTAAATGGCCA
>NW_027058608.1:0-2403 GCF_011386835.1 Chrysemys picta bellii | reverse complement strand
TTAACAGGCAGCCTCAAGGACCTGATTGGTTGGTGAAAGCTCCTCTCACTGGCTGAGTGTCCAGCTTCAGCTCCTGCTGCTTGTAAGGGTCCTTCGACTAGAACCCAGGTCTGCAGAGCCTGGGACAGCTGATGTTCCCACAACACCATGGAGAGACCATGCAGTGCCACCGCCAGGGAGCACTGTGGAGAGTACGTGCCGCAGGAAGTACCACCCAAGGGACCCAGAGTGACGGTACCCTGAGGCCCTCTGATTGACCAAGTACCCTATTTAACCCTGGAGTGTGCCCCAGGAAGGACATTGGGCCTCCTGTGACTCAAGACCTCACCTTGCTTCCTGATCTCCGGTCTCTGACCCTGGTCTGACTCTGACCCTGACTCTTGCCTCCTGATTCCAGCCTGGTACTACCTCTGATCTCCAATCTCCGAGCCTGTCCTGACTTTGATCCCGACTCTTGCTTATTGAACCCTGTTCTAGTCATTCCTCTGACCCCTGATCACCAACTACCGTCCCTGATGTGTGGACCCCAGCCCAGTGGTGACCGCTAGGCCAAAGCACCTATGCACCAGTTTCTTACAGTTTTCCCAGACCTACTTACACAACACTCTGCAGGAGCCCTCTGAACTCTGGGGGTACAGATGTGGGGACCCACATGAAAGACCCCCTGAGCTTATATTCTATCAGCTTAGGTTAAAAAATTCCCCAAGGCACAAATTCCTTTCCTTGTCCTTGGACAGTATTGCTGCCACCACCATGTGACTTACACAAAAATTCAGGGAAGGGTCACTTGGAATAGGGATCCCACCAAAATATCCCCCCAAGCCTCTTCACCCCCTTTCCTGGGGAGGCTTGAGAATAATATACCAACCAATTGCCTTAGCAATGTGAGCACAGACCAGACCCTTTGTCTTCAGGACACTGAAAATCAATCAGGTTCTTAAAAGAATAACTTTATTTGTAAAGAAAAAAGTAAAAGAATCACACCTGCAAAATCAGGATGGAAGGTAACTTTACAGGGTAATAAAAAGATTTAAAACACAGAGGATTCCCCTCTGGCTCAGCTTCACAGTTACAAAAACACATTAGCTTCTGTCCAGTCTTTTGGGCTTCCCCAGTATTCCCATAGTTACTGAAAACTAATATTAATGATTCAGAGAGCTTCTCGGCCACTTCTTTTTAAACTCTTCATTGCAAGTTATCCAGACCTGCTGATTTTAAAATGTCTAACGGTAGCTGCTGTTTAACATTCTCCTGGGTTTCTTCATCATCCTTATCCTCATGTGATATGACCACATCATCTGACTTTGTCCCAAATACAGAATAAAAATATATCGTGAACACTTCTGTTTTCTCTGCATTGCTACTGATAAGTCTACCGTTTCCATCTAATAATGGACTGATACCATTTTTAGGATTATTTTTGTTGCTAGGCTAACATATTCCATCTAATTGTCCTTAATTCTGACGGCTTTGGAGTTCTCTTTGTAATCCTTTGCTTTGTCTACAATTCCTGACTGCTCATTTTCTTCACATAACCTGTCTTCCACTATATATATATATATATATATATAATTTCATTTTTATATCAGCCTTCACTTCCCCTCCAAGCCAGGTTGGTTTATTTGTAACTAGTGCAACCTTTCTTCCTTAAACCTCCTGCTGAAAAAGCAGGAGATGGATTGTTATTATTAATAATCAAATTGTTATTACATTTTTATTATCGTAGCACACAAATGCCCATTCAGGTTCACAGATACAGACACACTCCTAACTCCATAAAGCTGACAGTCTAAAAGGCTCAAGAACAGATGAGTTATAGGATATAGGAGAAATAACATGGAAGCAAATTCACATGGTGATGATTGGTGCAATTTCCTCTTTTGTCATTACTGTTTGTATAAGTAGGGGGAGGGCCGAGTGAGGGGAAATGGCAGGATTGGGGTGGGGAGGTTGGTAAAAAATAAGGAGAGGGAAGGAGGGGGAAGTGGCACAGCTACACTTCCTCCCCTGCCAAGCTAATCACTGCCAAGTGATTTTCTGGAATCACAACAGAGCAGAGTCTCGAGGAGAGATTCGAAGGAGGAGCAGGTGTTGGCTGCACAGATTTTTTCATGCAGTTTTCTCCATACAGAAAGGGCAGCATGGGAGAAAATGCAAAGGTAAAGCGTTAAAGACATTTCCCTTAACCCGAGTATTTGTAACAGTTCCCTTTAGGAAGAGCCTGCGGTAGGTGTGGTGCCAGCCAGTCATTATTCTGTGCTATATTCCCCTTGCCTTGTGCCTGTTCCTTTAATTGTCTGTCCCAAGAATCAAATAGACTTGTTTCCAAGGAGTCTTCCCCCTACTGACAGCACTGTGGTGTGTGCAGGACATCCTGCTACTGCAAGAGGGGGTCATGGCCTA
>NW_027058607.1:0-2407 GCF_011386835.1 Chrysemys picta bellii | reverse complement strand
CATGGGAGACGGGAGAGATTCCAGAAGACTGGAAAAGGGCAAATATAGTGCCCATCTATAAAAAGGGAAATAAAAACAACCCAGGAAACTACAGACCCCAGTGAGTTTAATTTCTGTGCCAGGGAAGACAATGGAGCAAGTAATTAAGGAAATCATCTGCAAACACTTGGAAGGTGGTAAGGTGATAGGGAACAGCCAGCATGGATTTGTGAAGAACAAATCATGTCAAACCAATCTGATAGCTTTCTTTGAGAGGATAACGAGCCTTGTGGATAAGGGTGAGGCTGTGGATGTGGTATACCTAGACTTTAGTAAGGCATTTGATACGGTCTCGCATGATATTCTTATTGATAAACTAGGCAAATACAATTTAGATGGGGCTACTATAAGGTGGGTGCATAACTGGCTGGATAACCGTACTCAGAGAGTTGTTATTAATAGTTCCCAATCCTGCTGGAAAGCCATAACGAGTGGGGTATCGCAGGGGTCTGTTTTGGGACCGGCGCTGTTCAATATCTTCATCAACGACTTAGATATTGGCATAGAAAGTACGCTTATTAAGTTTGCGGATGATACCAAACTGGGAGGGATTGCAACTGCTTTGGAGGACAGGGTCATAATTCAAAATGATCTGGACAAATTGGAGAAATGGTCTGAGGTAAATAGGATGACCTGTTAACAAAGACCAATGCACAGTGCTCCACTTAGGAAGGAACAATCAGTTTCACACATACGGAATGGGAAGAGACTGTCTAGGAAGGAGTACGGCAGAAAGGGATCTAGGGGTTATAGTGGACCACAAGCTAAATATGAGTCAACAGTGTGATGCTGTTGCCAAAAAAGCAAACATGATTCTGGGATGCATTAACAGGTGTGTTGTGAGCAAGACATGAGAAGTCATTCTTGCGCTCTACTCTGCGCTGGTTAGGCCTCAACTGGAGTATTGTGTCCAGTTCTGGGCACCACATTTCAAGGAAGATGTGGAGAAGTTGGAGAGGGTCCAGCATGGTCTAAACAGTATTTGGTCCTGCCATGAGGGCAGGGGACTGGACTCAATGACCTCTCGAGGTCCCTTCCTGTCCTAGAATCTATGAAACTATGAAGGAGGCAACAACCTGTCATGTGTGATCTAAGGAGCAGGAAAAGAATCTGGGAATTACCTTTTGTAAAATCTCATCTTCCGAAAACCTGTGGAAATAGCTGATTCAAGAAGTTGTTGACAGATGGATAGTACGCGTCTATCAGCTCCTGGGTTCACTAGTCGTTGTCAACCAAGCAAGTTGGCAGACTGAAGGCAGGGCAAGAATGCTGAACCAGAAAGGTCTTTGCTCTTGTCACACATGACATCACAATAAACTTATGCATACACACACACACACAGGCATACAGACAGAGGCTGGTACCATTAGCAACAGGAATTTTGATTTCTGGGAGGGACTGACAAAGGACTGATACTTTGCATGGACAGAATATATCACATTGTACCTGGGGAGTCACAAAGTAGTTTACAAACTTTGAATTCAAGGAGCCTGACAGCTGCCCTGAGCAAGACCAGGTGAAGGTGGGGCTGTACTGAGGGGTCTGCGAGCTGCAGCGGGACGAGCTGGACTGGGTTTCGCTCTGGTGGAGCAGGTGAGAGGGTCTGGGGGCCAGTGCATTGGGGGAGGGGCTGTCACCCCAGTGGCTGAAGCCCAGAGCACTGACCCCCTCACCCGTCTTGTGGCTGAAGTCCAGAGCCCCAACCTCCCTCCCTGCCCTCCTGTGGATGAGTCGCAGAGCCCAGACCCCCCCCACTCCCCTCCACCTCCCCAGCGGCTGAAGCTTGGAGCCCTGATCTCCCCCCCATGGCAGCCGAAGACCAGGTCTCTTCCCTTCATCTCTCTTGGTGGCTTGAGCTTGGACCACAAGCCCGGAGTCCTCCCTCCCCGCCTCCGCCCTGGGTGCTATAGCCCGGATCCTGGAGTCTCTACCCAGTTGTGGGAGACCAGAGCCCCAAACCCAGAGCTCCCCCTCCATCGATCAAGCCTGGAGCCCTGAGCCCATCCCCACCCCCGGGAGTGGTTTCGGAAGATGGTACACGCCTATGTAGGGCCCTATGAAATCTCTTTTATTATTGGGGATTTTCCAATTTAGTTTTTTCTGAGTTTTGTCCTTTCCATTTCTTAAAAATTAATTCCGTCTTTCTGGTTTTTGTGTTAATCACAATTGTTTGATACACTGACCACAGTTAAGTAGCTTTACTATAAATGCACACAAATGTTCAGAAATGGCTTGCAAGGGGAGAAACTGATTTTACTCAAAGAATCCTACAATTTAAACAAAACTTCCTGCAGATGCCCAGAGTATGGTAAAAGTGAGATTTTTAACTCACCTTTTAAAGTAGCCGTCAGTAACACGACCAACTGAC
>NW_027058606.1:0-2409 GCF_011386835.1 Chrysemys picta bellii | reverse complement strand
AAATCACTAAAGTATGATTAACATTAAATAGAATAAAAGGCTACAGATTTGGTGCCCGACAGCAGGACCATAGAGAACACATGAAACCAATAAGAAACAAAGGTTTGAGGGGAAAAAATATATATATAGGTCAAAAGTTATAATGAACTAAAAGAGAGAGTTCCTGCTTATGCTTGCTTGCCTTTTATGTTGTTTTGTTTGTGTGTCTGTGTCATGTTGTAAGAATTGAGCTCAGGGGAAAGAAATAGGAAGACCACAGTTGTGTAAAAGGATCCAAGCATTCACATACAGGTAGAAACCCTATCAGGCATGGCAGAGTGAGTCAGATGGTTCACCGTCATCTGTCAGTAATAAGCTCCCCAAATTTGTTAATAAGCTCCTCGAATTTTAGACTCCTCTGGACTGTGCCACTTTGTGGGGTTACCATGGTCACCGCCCCTCCTCTCGGTGTACTCCAGCTGTAAAACAGCTGAAGGAGAAGTAAGGACCATAAGCCCTTCTCAAATTGAGAAATCACTATAAGATATTTATCAGGAGCAAGTCAGGGATGCCTTCTATTATTTTTCTAAGGAAAGTATGGAACAGAATAAATTATCCATTCAGACGTGTTTTAACAGACCCACAAACGTCCCTGGAGGCCTTTGTGCAAGACTACATCAAAATCCATGGGGGAGGATTAGCTAGAAGACCAAGCAGTGGCATCCTGTGGGCCCATAGAGATCCTTGGAATTTAATGTGTTCCCTCTTTGAGAAGGAAAAAGTAAAGGAAAAATCTCAAGAGATGAAAGAAATAGCCACGGATCGTGTATACATTGCATGTAATATCCTGGGGAGAAGATTTAATAGGAAGGTTGAGCAACTGGAAGAGGCGAGACAAGTCTTGTCCAGAGAACAGGAAACTAATAACACATTGAGAGAAAAGCTTAGCAGGACAAGAGAGATAAATTCCGTACTCCTTGATCAAAGGACAGTTTGGCAAGAGACCTAAGCTACAGCAAGTAACAATTACAAAAGGCTGGTTATGAAATTCTGATGTGGCAAGAAGTGAGAATAGCAGAGCTAGCTCACAGAACACAGGCATTAGAACAAACTTGTGACATTCTGGAGAATATGTATTGTCAGGTAATAGACACCGAAGGTGAGAATAAGCAGATACCTCAAGTAGACGAGGAGGATAATTGTATGGAGATGGAGTTGCCACATGTGTATGTTGTAAATATAATTCCAGATATTCCAGTAGCTATGGTGGGACCTGGGGAAGAACTACCCACAAGTGGAGGTCGAATCTCACCCCCACTTACCAGATTGAGAGCTAAACTCAAACAAGAACAACAGAAAACTGAACAATCTGGAGGGTTGGGAATAGAGGAAGTATCAGACACAGACACAGACACAGAAAATTGGGGGGAAGAGAATGAGAAATGTAAAGACGCCGACAGTAGTGAAGCAAGGAAAAAGCAAGTCGTAGACTGTCTCGATGGAAGCTTTGGTAAGAAATTAAATATTGCAGGTTTAAGACAAGAAATGAAATGAGCAGCAATGAGTAGCTGTTGTGAGAGTGAGATGAAAGAGGGACAAAGAATAACCAAGCCAAACATGTCACAAACCCATCCGCAATTGTGCAGTTTGTTACAAGAAACTCAGGAAACTATAGAAGTTGCTGTGAAGGCCTGTAAGAAGGAAATCTTAAATATCAGTAGCTCTCAGGAAAGACAGAAGTCTTTTATTTGCCTGGGTTCTTTCCATAGAATCCCACCACAGGCTTCTTTTTGGGCTAACAAATCAGCACGATGATTTTCCTGAGCATATGGCCCGGTTTTACTATGAGCTTGCACCGTCTGAATTATGGGTTGCTGTTCTGGAGTGGAGCAAGTTGCAGCCGTGTTGGTCCAGGGATATTAGAGAGACAAAGTGGGTGAGGCAATACCTTTTACCGGAGCCGAGCATCATGATTTTCTGCCCAATTTACAGACGGTGCAAAATTCGTCTTACAGTTTCCTTACCTGTTTTCAGTATTATCTTAGCCTAAGTTTAAGCTTGGGGAGGTTTTCAGAGGAAACAGAGCTGGAGGGTGGCAGGACATTTTTCTATCATGGCCTTGTGCGGAACCCTACACTAAGCATATTGCTACACCATTCAGAATGAAGGAAAGTACATGTACACACATGTGGTCTCCATAGCTGTTTCTCAGGTAGGGCGATTCAAACTATATAATGTATAGCACTAAACATAAGGGCGAATGAAAATGTAAAGCTCCTGTTTTTGAAGCAGCGTGGACATAAAAATTCATTCCATGCAAGCTGAGCACTTCCAATTTGGGTTTAGGATTTAAATTGGTGCTTTGTGTGAGTTCTGTGAAAATGTTCCAAGAGCTAGAAGTTTTGTCTTGAAGTGATTCCTTATTATTCC
>NW_027058605.1:0-2410 GCF_011386835.1 Chrysemys picta bellii | reverse complement strand
TTCAACAAGGATGCGTTGCTGCCCCAGAACGCTTCCATGCTATCATAGACTCTGGGCTTGAATGGACACTAAATACATGCATTTTAGGTATACTGCATGATGATGATAACCTCATTGACACTGATTTTGCTGATAACTCTGCTCTACAGCCAAAATGCTTCTGAAATAAATGTAGTCAAACTTTACTAATTCTGGGTCACTGAGAACGAAAATGATGCTTAAAATTGTTGATTGGCTCTAGTTTTCAAGATATGCTATTGGGTCAGTATATACGACCCTTGACTTGGGAATGGCAGAGGATAAGTGAGTTATAAAGGGAAGGGATCTCAATTTAAACCAGAAATGACTAAAATACATCTTTGACTGGATCTATGAATAAATCTATGACTGGGTTTGGACAGTACTTGCTTTTTAGGCAAAACAATGAATGATGCAATCTGAAGCTGGTATTGCGTCATATATGATATGAATTGCATCATGTTATTCCTAGAAGTCATGGATGATGCAATCATAACGAAGCTTACATAACTCTGCTGAACAAATTGTCCTCTATCAGCTCTAGAAATCATATAGTGTCGTGGTCTCTTATTTCTCAGTGTTTGATTTTTGCAAAGGGACACATTTCTGTTTAGCCAAAGTGAGCAGAGATGCCTCGTACTTGTGTGAACAGTGCAGATAACTTCTGCTATGTTTGTGGTGAAGTGACTTTTGCATCACAAAAGCGCAGTATAACCACTATGGTTAAGAAAGCCTATCACCTTTATTTTGGCTGCAAAATTGGAGATCAGGACAAGAGGTGGGCCCCACACATATGCTGCAACACTTGTGCAACGAATCTTCGCCAGTGGTTGAACAGGAAAAGGAAATGTATGTCTTTTGCAGTGCCAATGATTTGGAGAGAGCCAACAGATCATACCAGCAATTGTTACTTCTGCATGGTGCCTCCAGCTGGGAAAGGTGTGTCAAAGAAGAAAAAGTGGACTGTGCATTATCCAAACATTCCATCAGCTATACGCCCAGTACCCCACGGAGAAGGACTGCCGGTTCCTGATGCACCAGAATCATTCTCACTTGAGTCAGACGAGGAAGAGGAAGAGGATGAAACTTCTGGTCCTGAACCATCAATGTCACAGGATCCACACTTTCTCCCCTCCTCCTCCTCTGAACCACACCTCATAATACAATGTGAACTGAATGACCTTGTCAGGGATTTGGAACTACCCAAGAGCAAGGCAGAGCTGTTGGGCTCCAGACTACAGCAGTGGAATCTCCTGGCAGATGATGTTAGGGTTTCCATGTTCCGTGACCGTCAAAAGGATCTTGTCCCATTCTTCTTCAGGGAAGGTAATCTTGTAGCCTGCAACAACATCGATGGTGTGATGGCAGCCCTCAACGTCGTTCACGATCCAGATGAGTGGAGACTGTTCATTGATTCATCGAAGACGAGTCTTAAAGCTGTTTTACTGCATAATGGCAATGTTTTGCCATCAATTCCAGTTGGTCATGCAGTCCATATGATGGAAACCTGACAACATGAAACAACTTTTGAGGTGCATAAACTATGACCAACATCAGTGGCAGCTTTGTGGCGATTTGAAGGTTGTTGCTCTCTTGCTTGGTCTGCAGACTGGATACACAAAGTACTGCTGTTTTCTCTGCGAATGGGATAGTCGTGCAAGAGATTCCCACTACATCAAGAAAGATTGGCCACTCCGACAGTCATTGGAGCCTGGGAGGAAAAGTGTTCAGCATCCACCACTTGTTGAATCAAGGAAGATTGTTACCACCCTTACACATCAAGCTGGGTCTGATGAAGAACTTTGTCAAGGCCATTGACAAAACACAAACAGCTTTCAAGTACCTCCGTGGAAAATTTCCAAGGTTAAGTGAAGCTAAGATAAAGGAAGGTGTCTTTGTTGGTCCTCAGATTCGTGAACTTCTTCGAGATGATGCATTTGACCATGCACTGCGTGGTAAGGAAAAGACGGCATGGAAAGCCTTCCCGTTAGTGGCAATAAATTTTCTCGGAAACAACAAGGCAGACAACTACAGGTTGTTGGTGGAAAACCTCCTCAAGGCATACAAAAGCCTTGGTTGCAACATGTCACTAAAGATACATTTTTTGCACTCTCATCTAGATTTTTTTCCACCGAACTGGGGAGCAGTGAGCGACGAGCACGGCGAGCGATTTCACCAGGACATTGCAAAAATGGAGAAACGCTATCAGGGCAAATGGAGCCCATCAATGCTTGCAGACTATTGCTGGACAGTGACAAGAGATGCTCCATTTAATGAATACAAGAGACAAGCCAAGAAGCTCCGAGTAGACACTGAATAGGACTAAACTATGTACATAATAGTTTTTTGCCTTTTGTTTCATAAGTTTTATTTATATAACCCTTTTGCTGAT
>NW_027058604.1:0-2413 GCF_011386835.1 Chrysemys picta bellii | reverse complement strand
GTGCTGCCTTCCAAAATTCAGCTTACCCAAATACAAAGGTGCTCGACCCAAAGCCACGTTTACATTTAGAGACTCTCACAGCCATGCTAAGGACATAACCTCATTCTAGTCAATTCAGTAGCCTTTCTATTTTCATGTGACTTTAGTAACTGAAAATAATGCTTTTCATACAAGGCACCAGCCAGCTGCTGTGTAAGCTTCCCCAGGCTGTTCTAGCAGTACACCTCCATCCTGACTTGCAGTTTCAGTTTTGGGCCCCCTATGCACACACTGCCAATCATGTCCAATTGAAGTGAGAAACTTACTTCTCCGAATTCCCCAGCTCAGCAGTCGTGAAAAGCGAGTATATTAAACCCTCTTGTCCCCAGCAAATCATAAGGAGAAGAGAACTGCTGGGTTTTTTTGTGAAGAAATCCTAAACATTTTGATTAAGTAGCTTCCCAAAAACTTCAGTCTAAACACACTGGCTTAGGTAAAACAACAAAACAAATGTACTGACAACAGAAAGATCCATTTTAAATTACTACAAGTAATGAGGCATCTAAATCAGAACTGGTTACAAGTTAGGAATTGGTTGTTTTACCTTTTAACAAGCTAAGTGAATACAAAGCAAAGATCTCTCTCTCACCACAAGTTCCAGCAGTCTTACTGGGTGAACCTCTTTCAGTCAGGATCTCTCCCCCAGTCCAGTGCTACTTCCTTTGTTCTTCAGCTGTGGATGATGCCAGGGGCAGAGAGCAAGGGAGAGATGATTTGAGGCATCGGCCCTCTCCTCTTATAGCCCTGTCTCTTGCTCAAGTATCATCTCCAGCTGATGTCTGGCCAGGAAACAAACTACTTCGTTGTCAAAATGTAGATGTCTTTCCCCATACCTCTCTTCTGCCAAAGAGTGGCCACTTACACAGGTGGTAGTCCAGTTGAGCTCATTAACACCTAGCTGAGCCATTGGCTAGCCTTTTGTCTCTGGGGGACGTGTTTGTGACTGCCCTTCAGAACATGTTGGAACATATCTTTGGTTAGCTTTGAAAAGTCATGGAAGATGGGAGCGATTCCAGAAGACTGGAAAAGGGAAAATATAGTGCCTGTCTATAAAAAGGGAAGTAAGGACAACCCAGGGAATTACAGGCCAGTTAGCTTAACTTCAGCACCTAGAAAGATAATGGGGGAACTAATTTGCAAACAGCTAGAAGATAATAAGGTGATAAGCAACAGTCAGCATGGAATTGTCAAGAACAAATCATGTCAAACCAACCTAATAGCTTTCTTTGACAGGGTAACAAGCCTTGTGGATGGGGGGAAGCAGTAGATGTGGTATATCTTGACTTTAGTAAGGCTTTTGGTTCTATCTTGCATGATCTTCTCATAAACAAACTAGGGAAAAACAACCTAGGTGGAGCTACTATAAGGTGGGTGTATACCTGGTTGGAAAACCATTCCCAGAGAATAGTGATCAGTTCATAGTCAAGCTGGATCAGTTCTGGGTCCAATTCTGTTCAATATCTTCATCAATAATTTAGATAATGGCATAGAGAATTCACTTATAAAGTATGTAGATGATACCAAGCTGGGAGGGGTTGTGTGACAGAATCTGCTTACCCCCCGCACTAGCCCACACAGGGTTAGGCCCATATTATTGACAGCGGAAGTCCCGCCTCCTCGGCGGGACTGGGCATGCTCTAAATGCTCTAGTAGTATAAAGGGAGGAAGCCCGGCTCATTCTGGGCTGGCAGCTGCAGGGGAAGGACCTGTCTGGGAAGCTTCTGCAGTAGGCCAGCCACAGCCCCTGACTGCACCGGGAATCAGAGCCTCCCCGGGCCCGAATGAACTCGGGCAACTGGAGGAGCCAGAGAAGGCAGACAGCCCAGCTGTCCAGGGAGACTCCGAAGGCTCATGGGAGACCAACACAGAGACCAGTAGGAAGTGACCCAGGGAGGGTGACGGAGTGGTACCTCCCGCCCGGGAAAACTCAGCGTGTTTCGGTAGGACCCCCTGCTGAGTCAGTGGCAGGATGCTACACAGCTGTTAGGTTAGGGGCCTGGTGGAGTCGGGTGGGCCTGGGCCCCCATACCGGGGCCACTGCACCCCTTGGTGGGCACTCCACCCTTGATAGACTCTGGCCAATAGGCCTCACTGCCCTGCACTAAGGGCTGCTCAATAGACTCTGGTCATTAGGCTGTGCTGCCCTGCACTAAGGACTGCTTAATAAACTCTGACCATTGGGCTGTGCTTCCCTTGTCCTAGGGGCGTCACAGTTTGCAAGTGCTTTGGAAGTTAGGATTAAAATTTAAAATGATCTGAACAAACTAGAGAAATGATCTGAAGTAAATAGGATGAAATTCAATAAGGACAAATGCAAAGTACTCCATTTCTGAAGGAACAAACAGTTGCACACACATAAATGGGAAATCCTGAG
>NW_027058602.1:0-2421 GCF_011386835.1 Chrysemys picta bellii | reverse complement strand
TCATATTTGAGTTCCTTCAGCGCTCTTGGGTAAATACTTTCTGATCCGGGTGACTTATTACTGTTTAATTTATCAATTCGTTCCAAAACTTCCTCTATTGACACAATTTAGGAACAGTTCCTCAGATTTGTCATCTAAAAAGAACGGCTCAAGTGTGGGAATCTGCCTCACATCCTCTCCAGTGGAGATGGATGCAAAGGATTAATTTAGCTTCTCTGCAATGACATTATCAGCTTTGAGAGCTCCTTTAGCACCTTGATCATCTAGCGGCCCCACTGATTGTTTAGCAGGCTTCTTGCTTCTGATGTAATTTAAAAATGTTTTTATATTTTTGTCTCCCTCTTGCTAGTTCCTAGTGTAAACCAGGCCTAAGAAATACTTTCTGGGCCTGATCCTGCTTCCTTTGAAGTCAGTGGCAAAACTCCCTTGGATTCCAGATGGGAGCAGGATTAGCACCATTTCTGATATGAAATAGGTGCATCATTGTAGTGTTCATATCAGAGGATTTGTATTCTAATCAAGGATGGGCAAACTCATCTTGTCGTATTGCTGAAGCCTCTCAGAGCTCTCCGAAATTAGACTCAAGCCCAAATGCGATTGGGTTCATGTTCTGTTCTGGAGAAGAGGTGGGATGAAAGGAGCAGAGCTGGGTCATGGGGGGAGGGGGAATCCAATGAAAAGGATGAACGGAAAATAAGCAGAGAACAGAGTGAAAAGCTAATAGACTGCAGGAGACACAGGAGCGAGGGGCTGGGAGAACAATTCTAACATCAGTTGATTTTTGGGTGGGTGGAGAGTATGCGTCTATCCTTAGGGCTGTGTGAGCACTGCACTCCTGCAAATCAACAGTTCCTAACCCAGCCCCTGGGGGCAGCCCAGCACAGGACGAAAGGGTAATGGTGTCTCATTGGGGTTCCCACTGCATGAACTTCCATGCTCAATTGCCCCCACACCTCTTCCCTGCAAGCCATCCTCTAGTAGTGGCTACAGTTGGCCCCTGCCAGCAAAAGGCTACTTCCCAGCCCAGTTCCTAGTGTGCCTGCTACCCCACCTCCCCACTGCCCCCAGCTCCCAGGCTAGTATTTCCCACATGCACCCTCGGGTTCATTATTCAGTACCTGTGACCTCAGGATGTCATTTCCTGTCCCTGTACTTTGGGCATCACGGCTGCTCTATAAACTGGTTAACTAGACCCTCTCTCTGCCTCCGCCAGGGTGGAGGGAAGCTAACTAGTAATGAGCCAGCAATTTCTTTACAATAGGGTGAGAAGGCTCATTAAATCATCCATTCTTTAGAAGTTCCCTGGTTGCTGATTCTAATGCCAATTCCCTTGCTTCAAAAACAAATAAATAAAGGAAAGAAAGAAATTTGATTGTTTTTTTATTTGTTCAGATTTATCTTTAAAAAAATCAATCGCGGTGACATTTGAAAGAAAAGAATCCAAACTCCAGGAGCAAATTAGCAAACCTCTAACCAGTTTCATCCAATCTAACATAGATTTCTTTTTTTCTCATTCTCTGTTAAACTAAATTTCCAAATTGAGGAGGGGGGAAGGGAAATCAATGTTTTCTGGAGTCATCATTGAAAATGTCTGATTATAATCAAACTAGATAGTAAGTGAGAAATTAATCCTAAAATCCAGCCTTTTTATTGGCATATTTATGGTGGCTTTATTTCTGGTCAATACAGAGAATGTTAGTTCATGATAATTTAAGGGAGATTAAATTTCTGTATGATGAAGAAACTATAAATTGTGTTACACTGAGAAATGAAAGATGGTTCGTTAGAGAGATGTAATCGACCTCTGTTTATTCCGGATGACAAATCTGCAAATTAGGTGTGTGGTTTTGTTTTTTTTAAAAATAACATATTTTCCATTCAAATATATAAGACTATTGAGACTTGTTAAGGATGTTTTTTTGCCACATTGCTTTATGTGGCATCTCATGACATTCTCTGCACTCAGCGGGCCTAATCCAAAGCCACTGACGGTAACTGGAATTTTTCCATTGACTTCAATGGGGCTTGGATCAGGTGCTAAAAATGTAGAAATAGAACAAGAATAATTAATAGTTAAACGTGCTCTTCTGATAGTCCAGCTTCTGACTGAGGACATACAAATTTACATACTTTCCGGGTCCATGAACAAGTAAAATCCCATCCTTAACCAAAACCTTGCGTATGCGTTTTTGAGAACGGTCCATTAATATAAATATTAGACCGAACGCTAAAACTCTGACGCTGCTCTCTCAAGTGTTCTGCACAAGCATGAATTTTACCCTTCATGAGTGTGGAAAGATGACACTACAGGTATCTGCAGCAACCTGAGGTTAAGCAATATAAATTCCTGAGAAAATGCTGAACATTTTCAAACCCGATTGCCTAAAATGGATTAAGAGCCCACGTTTAGACCACTCGGGT
>NW_027058601.1:0-2423 GCF_011386835.1 Chrysemys picta bellii | reverse complement strand
GTGAAGGCAGGATCACACATTTGGCTAGGAAAGCATGAACATTGACTCAGGAACTTCCAAGGAAGTTGCCAGTATCTCTTTCATAGTTTTATGGATGCTGGAAAATATGTGTTTGAATTCAAGATTTTCTGGCTGTCCCCAGCTTCCTAAACTGTGCAGATAATAAAGTTTTTCATTTTCTGAAGAAGAAGAAGTAAGACCTATTTAAAGAGAAAAGGAGAAGGGAAACATCTCATTGATATTGCCTTTAGTGAAAACCCAATAATAGAAGTGAAGGGATGATGCAAAATAATTCTTCTGAATGCCAGGGAGTCACACACGACCCCCCCACCCCCATAAGGTTTACATCATGTGCTGAGCATATAAACACATTTCTGAGACCTTTGGGACATGGTCCCTGTGGCATCTCAAAGTCTAGAACTAATGAGTGATAATACCAAAGGGAGCAGCTGAAATGTTCTTAGATGATTCAATGCTACAAAACAACAAACTAAGGGAAGCTTTTGTCTGAACTGCACAAAATGCCGTTTTCAGCCCAGTGAAAGGGAAGTCCTAGTCCAAACTTTTGGGTTTCATTTTCCTGACACTCACAGGAATACATCAGAACTAACACTCACAGAATGAAACCCATATTGTGGAGACTGGAAGAGCAGTGGTTATTAATATTTCATCATCTCTTCACATCAGCGCAGAGGTACTGCTGGGACTTGTGGCTCTACAATCATACTGTGCAGGGCTCCATCATTAAAATAAAGAGAAATGATAAAAACAGTGTTGGGCATTATCAGGGAGTCAGTCTGCTGAAGATAAGAAAATCTGAGGGGCTATAGGAAGTTAAAATCAGCTTGAGACAGACAACAAGAATGGAGAATTTCAGACCAAATGGTTAACGTTTGGCAAAGTTCTGGGCAACTGACAATAAGGTCTTATAATGGCAAGTATCAAATAACTTTAATAACAGGCTGTGCTACCAGCACCACCTATAATTTGCAACACTTGGTCAATTTATATTCAAATGCTGGGTCAGTTATAAGCCCAGTAGTCTTTTTTCCTGCTTTTTTGTACTTAGCTCCTCCATGCCCTCAGTTTCTTTTTGAATGACCTTCTTTGTTTGTTTCTGTGTTTAGGAACACGATTCCAGTATTTGGAGAGAGACAGAGAGAGAGAGAGAGAGAGAGATATTATATAACTGAAACAGGGTTTGCAAAAATAAAAAAGAGAATGTGTTAACCGTGGCTCCACAAAAGGACTTGGCACCAAAAATGGGAGCTAGGTGCCCAAGTCCAAAATTTAGGCCCCACTGAGACCCTGAGAACACCAGTTCAGTGGCTACCTAACTCTAGAAGTGATTTAATTGTCACCATAAAAATCCCTTATGTTCCTAAATTCCTGCCTCTGGGCATAGAATCATAGAATTGTAGGACTGGAAGGGACCTTGCGAGATCTTCTAGTCCAGTCCCCTGGACTCATGGCCAGATTATCTAGACCATCCCTGACAGGTGTTTGTCTTACCTGCTCTTTAAAATCTCCAATGACGGAGATTCCACAACCTCCCTAGGAAATTTATTCCAGTGCTTAACCACACTGACAGTTAGGACATTTTTCTTAATGTCCAATCTAAACCACCCTTGCTGCAATTTAAGCCCATAGCTTCTTGTGCTATCCTCAGAGGTTAAGAAGAACAATTTTTCTCCCTACTCCTTGTAACAACCTTTTATGTACTTGAAAATTTTTATCGTATTCCCCCCTCAGTCGTCTCTTTTCCAGACTACACAAACCCATTTTTTTCAATCTTCCTTCCTAAGTCATGTTTTCTAGACCTTTAATAATTTTTGCTGCTCTTCTCTGGATTTCCTTCCCCAGTTTAGGCACCTGCGTGCCTGTCTCATGCCTAAGCCCCAGTGCAATCCACAAACCAGCTTGGGATAGACATTTCCTTGCCTACCTTGCCTGTGGGGCCTCATCTGGTAGATGTGCTCTAAATTCACCTAGCACCACACAAAATGATGACAAGGGCCAGTCTTCTAGAACTTTTCCTGTGTTCCAAGACTTACTGAAAACAACATTAATGTTGCAGTGAGCTCCTGGGCCAGCTCTTCTCATTTGTAGATTTTGGCATGAGTGAATTAAACAAAATTCATTGAAATGGAAGTGAAGTCATTTTACACATGCTAGGTCAGCCAATCAGGTAACAGAAGCAATAATATGTAATTGAGGGGACCAGATAGGAAGCTCAAAGAACATATTCCAAATGAGTTACCATGAACAGTTCAAAGAGGTTTGAAATTCTTTAAGGAATAATTTTTACAAACAATGGAAATTCATATAAAATAATGATGTCTTTACAAGCAGCACATCTAGCTGACTCAATCCTCTTACAAAATCTTAACAAAAAATGGAAACAAACATTTTCAAAAATGTAT
>NW_027058600.1:0-2423 GCF_011386835.1 Chrysemys picta bellii | reverse complement strand
GGGGGAGGCTATGAGATAGTTAACAGCTCCTAGGCGCTCCTGGACCGTGAATGGTCCTTCCCACGACGCTTCCATTTTATGGGCCTGGAGCGCCTTTAAGACCATGACTTGGTCTCCTACTTTGAAGGACCGTTCTCTGAAATGTTTATCATACCAGGCCTTTTGCTCTTCCTGAGCATTCTTTAGGTTTTTTTTAGCAAGGGCTAAAGAGTGTCGGAGGGTGCTTTGTAGGTTGCTTACAAAGTCTAGAATGTTAGTTCCTGGAGAAGGTGTAAACCCCTCCCATTGCTGCTTCACCAACTGTAATGGCCCCTTAACCTCGCGGCCATACACAAGTTCAAATGGTGAAAACCCTAAACTAGGATGTGGTACAGCCCTGTAGGCGAAAAGCAACTGCTGCAACACTAGGTCCCAATCATTGGAGTGTTCATTTACGAATTTACCTATTATGGCCCCCAAAGTTTCATTAAACCTCTTCACCAGGCCATTGGTTTCATGGTGGTAAGGGGTGGAAACCAAGTGATTCACCCCATGAGCTTCCCACCTTTTCATGGTCCCTGCCAGGAAATTAGTTCCCGAATCTGTAAGGATGTCGGAGGGCCAACCTACCCTGGCAAAAATGTCTGTTAATGCCTGGCACACACTTTTAGCCCTGGTGTTGCTTAAGGGTACTGCTTCCGGCCATCGGGTAGCAAAATTCATGAAAGTTAGTATGTACTGCTTTCCTCTGGGTGTCTTCTTTGGGAAAGGACCCAGAATATCCACAGCTATGCGCTGAAATGGGACCTCAATTATGGGTAGTGGCTGGAGAGGGGCTTTAACCTGGTCTTGGGGCTTTCCCACTTGTTGGCACACCTCACAAGACCGGACATATTTAGCAATGTCCTTGCCCATTCCCTCCCAGTGGAAGGACTTCCCCAACCAGTCTTTGGTTCTGCTCACCCCAGAATGGCCACTGGGATGATCATGGGCTAAGCCCAAGAGCTTTACCCGATACTTAGTGGGAACTACCAACTGTCTTTGAGAATGCCAGTCTTCCTGGTGCCCACCAGAAAGAGTCTCCTTATATAAAAGTCCTTGTTCTATAACAAACCGGGATCGGTTAGAAGAGTTGAGAGGCGGTGGGGTGCTTTGTGCCGCCGCCCAAGCTTTCTGAAGGCTGTCATCTGCTTCCTGCTCGGCCTGGAACTGTTCCCTTGATGCTGGAGACATCAGTTTCTTCTTGGACTGTGGACTGGGGCTTGGTCCCTCTGGAAGCGATGCAGGTGCTGGGGCTGTTTCCATTGACTGTGAACCGCTGTCCGCTGGTGCACTATGTGGTATCTCAGGCTCTGGCTGAGCCTCTTGGGTAGGGTTATCTGCTGCTTCCGCCAGGTCAGGCTCGCTGGTGCCCTCTGGCATTGGAGTTGTAGACGGGTTTGCAAGCGCTGGACTCAGGGCTGGCAATGGTTCTGGTGCTGGTTGCGTTGCCAGTTCCGGTTCTGGGACTGGTTTTGGCTGGGTCTCTGGGATTGGGTCCACAACGGCTGTTGCAGTCGTTGGCAGGGGATCCGGATCCACCACCATGGTTTGGGTCTCTGGTAAAACAGACGGGACCCTGGTGGACGGCTCAGGAACAGGGATGGGGATGAAAGCTTGCTTAGCCTTTGCTACTTCCAGTTTATGCTTCCTTTCTTTTTTTTCCCTTCATTTCTTTTTTTTTATTTTCATCTTTTTTTTTTCAGCTCCATTTCTTTTTTTTTTAGCTTCATCTTTTTTTTGTGGGCCTCCTTTTTGGCTTTTTTTTTTTCTTTTAGCTTCATCTCTCTCTTGTGGGCCCCCTCTTTGGCTTTTTCTTTTTTGTCTCTCAGCTCTATCTCTTTTTCTTTCAGCTCCATAGCTCTTTTGTGGGCCTCCTCTTTGGCTTTTTCTTCTTTTGTAGTTATTTTCCTGTTTTTTTGTGCTGGGTCACCCCCTCTGCAGTTGACTGAAACTGGGAAGCTCTCAGCTCTGGCTGCTGTTGAGTTAACAGAGACTTTTTAACTAGCTGCTCCCGAGGATGTAAAAAGAAAAAAAAAAAACAATTTAGCTTGTAAATTCCCTTTACCTTTGTTTGCCCATTGAACCCTTCTCTTAACAAAGGACCTTGTTAAAAAAACTTAACACCTCTGCCTTCAGGCAAGGAGAGATAAGATATGCATCTATCTACCTCCAGCTCGGCTTTCCAAGCAGCTAGAAGGAAAAAAAAATCTCACTGGCTTTTGGGTTTAAAATGATCCCACCGCTCTACCACCATGTCAAGGCTGTATCCCCACTTTGAACTTTAGGGTACAAATGTAGGGGCCTGCATGAAAACTTCTAAGTTTAACTACCAGCTTAGCTCTGATCCGCTGCCACCATCCCAAGGCTAATTTCCTTCCCTGGGTAGCCTTGAGAGACCTTCA
>NW_027058599.1:0-2423 GCF_011386835.1 Chrysemys picta bellii | reverse complement strand
GAACTGTTACGACACAGACTGGATCACCCCTGTGTATGGTAACACCATTCACATGGCAACACGCTTTTACTCCCCGAGTAAGAGCTTTCTCAAAATCGAGCCCCTGTCTCAGACTTTAAGCTGCGGTTCCAATGAGATGGTCCGGGTGCACTACATCCTGAAGCCAGAGGCCGTGGGGGAGCAGAAGGAAATCGTCTTTTACTATGTGGTAAGCCCGGACCTAGTGACCTCTACCTCCGTACACATGACACAGCACTGGCGGCCAGACACCCATATATGTCCCAGGTCCCCAAACTGCCCCGAGGCCAGGTTCTCTTGACCTTGACATTTACATGTAAAAGCCAGTGAAGGAAATGCAGAACTGGCCAGCCAGTGGATGGTTTCTGCAGGGAGAGATTTCAGAGTAGCAGACGTGTTAGTCTGTATCCACAAAAAGAACAGGAGTACTTGTGGCACCTTAGAGTCTAACAAATTTATTAGAGCATAAGCTTTCGTGGACTACAGCCCACTTCTTCGGATGCATACAGAGTGGAATAAATATTGAGGAGATATATATACACACATACAGAGAGCATAAACAGGTGGGAGTTGTCTTACCAACTCTGAGAGGCCAATTAAGTAAGAGAAAAAAAACTTTTGAAGTGATAAATCAAGCTAGCCCAGTACAGACAATTTGATAAGAAGTGTGAGAATACTTACAAGGGGAGATAGATTCAATGTTTGTAATGGCTCAGCCATTCCCAGTCCTTATTCAATCCTGAGTTGATTGTGTCTAGTTTGCATATCAATTCCAGCTCAGCAGTCTCTCGTTGGAGTCTGTTTTTGAAGTTTTTCTGTTGTAATATAGCCACCCGCAGGTCTGTCATTGAATGACCAGACAGGTTAAAGTGTTCTCCCACTGCTTTTTGAGTATTATGATTCCTGATGTCAGATTTGTGTCTATTAATTCTTTTGCGGAGAGACTGTCCGTTTTTTTTTCTCTTACTTAATTGGCCTCTCGGAGTTGGTAAGACAACTCCCACCTGTTTATGCTCTCTGTATGTGTGTATATATATCTCCTCAATATTTATTCCACTCTGTATGCATCTGAAGAAGTGGGCTGTAGTCCACGAAAGCTTATGCTCTAATAAATTTGTTAGTCTCTAAGGTGCCACAAGTACTCCTGTTCTTTTTGCAGGGAGAGAGAATTTCTGACTTGGTCGAGGTCCCAGTAAACTCCAGTCTGGGTCTGGGACTCTGTATGGCTCTGCGGGATTTTCTGCTCCTTCCCCACAGGAAGGCATCAGTATAGACACCCCCCACCCCCAGCATTCCCCCATGAGCATCCCCCACCTCCCACCAGGACCCCTGTAACAGGAGGGTTTCTTCTTCCTGTCAGGTGATGGCCAAAGGAGGCATCGTGAGGGCAGGCACCAAGGTGCATCCCGTAGGGGATGGAGAATGTGAGTAGAGCTGCGTGAATAACTGATTTCCTGGTTCCCTGGCCAAACCAGAAACCTCAAAAAACAATTGTTTGGGGGCGACTGAACCATTTCACTTTTGAACTGCTTTAATCTTTTTAAAATTGAATTGAAGGGAAATTGTAAATGAGGAGTTGTTTTGAATTAAAAAAATGGAACCTTCCATTTAGGAAATGTCGAAACAAAACCTTCTGATTTGTTGCCGATTTTTTCCTGCCCAAAACTATTTCGTGAATTTCACACAAATTTGTGAAATGTTTTGGTTGATCCGAGTCTGTGTTTTTC
This sequence comes from Chrysemys picta bellii, assembly GCF_011386835.1. NCBI lineage: Eukaryota > Metazoa > Chordata > Testudines > Emydidae > Chrysemys > Chrysemys picta. The sequence continues at coordinate 678 of NW_027058599.1, read as the reverse complement.
AACAACAAAAAATCATCTGAAAAATTTCAGCCTGTTCTCATTGTGAGCTCTCCCCACCCCTTTCTCTGCCTGTCCTGCTGTGTCTGAAGGAGGTGCTGAGAACAGCGCCCTTCTCTCCTCTTTGCTTTCGCTCTTACTCCTTGTCTCATTAGTCATAGTCTTGCTCTCCCTTTGAATCATAGAATACCAGGGTTGGAAGGGACCTCAGGAGGTCATCTAGTCCAACCCCATACTCAAAGCAGGACCAATCCCCAGATAGATTTTTGTCCCAGATCCCTAAATGGCCCCCTCAAGGACTGAGCTCACAACCTTGGGTTTAGCAGGCCAATGCTCAAACCACTGAGCTATCCCTCCCCCCTTTGACACACATACAGTTCCCCTGACCGATTTCATTTCATTAATGGCAGTCTGAAGGGATCCCCAGTTTGACTGATTCAGGCTGGCTGGGCAAATTCCACCTTGAGGAGCAGGAGTGTGGAATCCCACCCCCTCTGCAGCCCTGTGCGCACAACCCTCCGCACAGAGCCCCTGTACAACATGCACGTCTTTCCTCGCCTTCATTATTGCATGGGCATTGGGGTCCTGCACTGATGGAGGACAGTACTAGACTCTAGCTGATATGGATTTAAGGGACATGCTGAGATCCACCAAACCCATCTCACCTGAACATCCTGCACC
>NW_027058598.1:0-2426 GCF_011386835.1 Chrysemys picta bellii | reverse complement strand
TAATTCACAACAAATATTCTGTAAAACAGAGTAAGGACCCCATCGATCAAAGCACTTAAGCAGGTGCTAAACTTTAAGCTCTGGTCAAGTTGCAGGGCTTCCCACTGAAGTCCTGTTCCTTGGTCATGGAATGGGAAGTGTGAAGGCACAGGGCTAGGAGTAACCTGAAATCAGTGAGAATCCTCTTAAAGTTAAACACACACTTGAGTAGTTTGGGGCCTTTGAGTAAAATTTCCCAAACTACCTAAGTTATTTAGGAGCCTAAATCTCATTTTCCATAGTGACGTAAGCACTTAGGAACCTAGATCTCATTGGGCTTCTATGAAACTTAGGTTTTGAAGTCACTTAGCAGCTTTTGAAAATTTTACCCCTAATTTCTTATTGGTTCATAAGTATTTCCTGAGCAGCTCATGATGTCATCAAACCTATTCATAATTCAGAAATGTCTGACCAATTTTTTTTAAACTTGGGGGATGATTGCAAACATTTCTCCAGTAGTATTCAATTTTAACTGTTCAAGCTTTGTTGGTATATTGGGATTGGGCAGGTAAGTCACATGTAACTGTTCCTTTCCCCTGAGTGGATGAATCTGTAGTGTAGACATTACTATCACAAATATGAATGATTTTGATACTCGCTTTCTGAGAACATCTGTGTCTGTAAAACTAGATCATCACATGAATGTTCATGGAAAGTGAACACAGAAATTGAGCATTGCTGAAGGAAATTCATCACAAATACTTTAAATATATATGGGAAATTTTGTCCAGCATTCACTTATGTCTAACAATACATTTCCTTTCCTTAAATAAATGGTTTCATGCTGGATGTGTGATGAATCCTTAACATCCCCACTGTTTTGTTTCAGTTACAGTGATACACTCTACTGATATTTGTGTGGCTCATCCTTTCCCTCCCCTGAATTTAGACTGTTGCTTGTTCTACTATTCTATGTAATTCATAATATTCCATTCCCACCCTGCATTAAAAGGACATGATGAAAGTTGCAAAGTGAACTACTCAGACATTAGGACATGCCAAAACTGAGGTTGCATTTAGTAATCATTGATATGGAAGCGCGCCTGCTTCATTAATTTTCAAGATGCCAGGAATAGGATTCTTCTTTTTTCATACAAGATAAACTGACAGCAGGCGGATGCCATCAAGTTAAGATAAATGAAACTAAATTGATTCTGTATCTTTAGATCTTTGACTCTGAATATTTCTGCTATCTACCTGGGTTATAAAAGAAACATTTGCCTCTGCTTCCCAAATGGTCTGGCTATGCTCTGTAACCCTTACTCGTGTTGAAGAGCATTTTACTCCATGAGTGGTCCCATTGACTTCAGTTGGACTATTAGTGGAGTGAAGGCAAATGGATTTTTAGTGGAATTTTTTTAAAAGCCAATTCATTGTACACATACCTTCCCCTTTAATTGGGGTTTGATGCTTCTGGGAGTTTTTCCTTTATATTTTGCAGATGCTGACACATTTAAGCTGCTCACATTTCCAAACAGCAGTTTCACTCAATCATTTTTCTCTGTTTCTAGCACAAAAACTTAACAAACATAATTGTATTGATCCTGGTGGTAAGTGGCATCCAGCACCTTCCATGACTTAACACACAACTTTTAACAGAACAAGTCAGGAGGTCCCTAATCATTAACATTATCAATTACAGCATTTTATCAAGTGGGTTTGTGGGAGACGGGAGGAATACAAATCAGGCTAGCCATTATCCTGTGCCGAAAGAGACGAAATGGGCAAGTCCATAGTAGTGCCAGTGCCCTTACATCTTCTTAAATTCTCTATAGTTTGATTGCACATTATGTGTGTGTACAGATCACCCTTTGTTTTGTCTTCCCATAACTGCATATTCTGTATTGCTTTTGGTTTCTCACTGTCACAGCACAGTGATTGATTTTTATCAAGAGCAAATACTGCCACAGCCTCTGTTTGCAGAATTCTTTAACTCCTTTAACTTGTCCCACTGCCACAAAACCATTAAATATATATCTTCCATACACAATCCCCTTTCTTGGGAGTTTTTATATTTCTTCTTAACTTAAGAATGGCCAGACTGGGTCAGATCAATGGTCCATCTAACCCAGTATTCTGTCTTCTGACAATGGCTGGTGCCAGAGGCTACAGAGGGAATGAACAGTACAAGGCAATTTATCAAGTGATCCATCCCCTGTTATCCAGTCTCAGCTTCCGGGGTCAGAGATTTAGGAACACCCAGGGCATGTGGTTGCATCCCTGACCAACTTGGTTAGTAGCAATTGATGGATCTGTCCTCCATGAACTTGTCTAATTCTTTTTTGAACCCATTTATGCTTTTGGCCTTCACATCAGCTGCTGGTAACACATGTGTGTGTTGTATGAAGAAATACTTCCTTATGTTTGTTTTAAACCTGCTGCCTGTT
>NW_027058597.1:0-2426 GCF_011386835.1 Chrysemys picta bellii | reverse complement strand
CTTGCATCACAGCAGCCCCCACAGTAGATTTGCCCACTCCAAATTGATTCCCGAGTGACCGGTAGCTGTCTGGCATTGCAAGCTTCCACAGGGCTATCGCCACTCGCTTCTCAACTGTGAGGGCTGCTCTCATCTTGGTATTCTGGCGCTTCAGGGCAGGGGACAGCAAGTCACAAAGTTCCATGACAGTGCCCTTACGCATGCGAAAGTTCCGCAGCCACTGGGAATCATCCCACACCTGCAACACTCTGCGGTCCCACCAGTCTGTGCTTGTTTCCCTTGCCCAGAATTGGTGTTCCATGGATAGAACCTGCCCCATTAACAACATGATCTCCAAAGCATCGGGGCCCGCGGTTTGAAGAATTCTGTGTCCGTGTCCATGTCCATGTTCTCATCACGCTTGTCGCTGCGCTGCCGCCGCCGCTGCCTCCTCGCCTCGTTTTTCTGGTCCTGGCTCAGCATACACTCCACAAGAACGCGCAAGGTGTTTACAATATTCATGACTGCTGTCTTGAGCTGAGTGGGTTCCATGCTTACCGTGGTATGGAGTCTGCAGTGTTCACCCAGGAAAAAAGGCACAAAATGGTTGTCTGCCATCCGTTGCTTTCATGCAGGGAGGGAGGGAGGGGTGAGGCTGTACCCAGAACCACCTGCGACAATGTTTTTTGTCCCATCAGGCACTGGGATCTCAACCCAGAATTCCAATGGGCAGGGGAGACTGCGGGAACTATGGGGTAGCTATGGGATAGCTACCTACAGTGCAACGCTCCAGAAATCGACGCTAGCCCCGGAACATGGACGCACACCGCTGAATTAATGTGCTTAGTGTGGTCGCATACATTCGACTTTATACAATCTGTTTCCCAAATTCGAATTATATAAATTCGGATTAATCCCGTAGTGTAGACATACCCTTATAGTTAGAAAGCTTTCCTAATATCTAATCTAAATCTCCCTTGCTGCAGATTTAGCCTATTACTACTTGTCCTGCCTTTGGTGGACATGGTTATGCTTCTACCTAAGGACTGTTCAACCTCTGTGAATACAAGAATCAAAATCCAAGTAACTGCTTCTGATCACCAACTCCTTCCCCTCCAACCCATTGACTTTATCGTGGTCGGTAGCTTTGGCACAGCTTTCTTTCTCTTCTCTTTAGGTCATTCCAAATGAAACTGTTCAATGGCAGGTGCATAATTGATGCTTCCTTTTATTAGTACATAGAGGCTGAAATATATTTCTGTTAAAAATCTGAAGAATGACATTCACAGAGTGTTAAATGATTGACACTCCAAATGGAACTCAGCACAGCAATTATTTGCCTATGCTAAGATTTATCGCTTTCTTTTGTAGTAATGCTGTCAATTGTATACCTCCCACCCATGGAAAATCTTACTTCCTGAAGGAAGCATTTTAGTAGCCTGTAACTTCTTGTGAAAAGATGCAATACTGTATAGGAAGCAGATGAAATATAGGTAGATTAGAATAACCAGATGTGGAAATATTAAACCATTTCTCAAGAGCCTCCTGTTTTACGTGCACAGCATTACAGAAGTATTAAGTTCTTGTTTTGGTTCACTTAAATGTTAGGGTAAGTGGACACTTAAAACACTGCAGCTGTGCTGATGCAGTGCTTAAGTGAAGAAACTCCAATGCCAACAGGAGAGCTTCTCCCATCAGCTTAGTTAATCCACCTCCCCAAGACGTGATAGCTTTGTTGATGGGAGAAGCTCTCCCGTTGACATGACGCTGTCTACACAGGGGATTAGGTCGATGTAACTGCATTGCTCAGTGTGGATTTTTCACACCCCTGAGCAACATAGTTACACCAATATAGGTCTGTAGTGTAGACCCGACCTTTATTTCCAGAAAGTAATATTGTACTATGGCTAACACATCTTCCCTTTCATCTGGATGTTGTCTTGGAGACCACCCTGGCAACAATCAGAGTCTTAGAGGCAATCCAAAGAAACTCCCCGCTTGTCTGCTGAGGAGCAAGCCAAATTCCAGCTGGACAACACTCTGGGTGGCACGTCGGAGGTGATCCACCGCAAGGCGCTGCAGAGGATATATGCTGACAAAGCGGCCAACATCATAGACGGGCTGAGGAAAAATTCATTTGTTGCCGTTCCTATTGTGCTGAAATGGTACTTCCCAGGTTTCGGCATTATTACTTGTGTTTGAGTAAAACTCATCGTATGCTAGGAACTATCCAAACGTATAATACACACAGAGGCTCCAGTTGAGGAAAGCATACAGTCTGAGAAATGCAGATGCTTTTTATGTTCTAATAAGTGGTTGCGTTTCATAGTACCCAGCTACTATTGTGTCTAGTAAAGCCAAAACATCACTGGCCCTGCTGGCAGGATAAGGATTTTTTATTTTTCCTACCCAAGATAGGGCAGTCTTGAGTTCAAAAATCAAGCTGG
>NW_027058596.1:0-2427 GCF_011386835.1 Chrysemys picta bellii | reverse complement strand
AACTCCCTCCAGACATGGAAAAAAATAGTTCTAGTCAAATGATCCAGGCTAGCACCTGAACTGGCACCAGAAGAATCTGCCATTAACTCCCAGTTATTACAAGGGCTTCTTTATTCCATTTATGGACAGGTATTTCTACAGCTTCCTTCCCCATTTGAATCCTCAGGTGAATGCTCACAACAGGAATCCAGTACAGCTTAGCTATGGCCACTAGGAACTCCCTTTAACTACCTGGAAAAGAGGCACATCCGAACCACTAGCACCCAGAAAGGGCAGGTCCCAGTAGAATGCCCTGACCTGGCTGTAAGCCATACTGCTACTGTATTGCTGCTTTGCCCTAATACGTGGCCTCCAGAACAGCAGAGAGAGTTCTGCAGTGATAGCAAAGCAGCCACACAAGGGATTGCTTATGGAAAAGTTTTATTGTTAGTACTAAAATCAGATTGCTAAAAGCACTGGCAGTTGAGTCAGAGAACCACACTATGGGGAGGGTGGGCAGGTTGGCACAGCTGCTGAGCCTGTAAACTCAGGGCACTGGTTTCTGGGCAGCCCAGCTCAGGAGTGACTGACTGATGGACTCACTCCACACAACAGCTAAGTGTCTGCAGAGGTGAATTTCTGACAGAGCCACCGGGGCTGTCCTACCTTCTGATCCCCACCAGAGCTCAGGCATACGAGCGGGACAGCAAGGAAAAGCTTGCACGCCCGCTGCCGAGAGACTGCACATGTTTCTGGTAGCAAAGTTGATCCCTTATTCAGACATGCCACTGCCACCCTCCTCCTGAGTTACACGAGATAAAATGCTGCTGATCTGCAAAGCTCGGCCCTCCTGCAGAGCAAGGGTTAGAGACTCTGGACTCAGCCAGGGCAATAAAAACATTTGCAAACTCCTCTCTGTCCTCACTAACTTGGGCCAAACACAGCCTCTGAAGCCAGAGCCATCTCGTGGCAGTGGGCAGGGAGGCTGCAAAGGGCAGCTGAGAGCAGGGAGAGGGAATGAAGAGCTAGGGTCTTCCGAGGATTTTTAACCTGACCCTCAGGAAACTGTTTCAACCTCAGACTTCCCCTACTCGGTGCGTTTCCCACCTCCCTGCCCAGAGCCGCCAGCTCTCAGCTGCAGTCACCAGCGGGTGCCCCGGCAGCTTCAAAGGGGTTCGATACAAAGTCACCCAATTGCTGTGTTCTGGAGTCGCATTTAAAAAGGAATAAAACCCCATAACCGAGCAGGGAGGCTGACGCCATGGCATCACCTTCTCCATTTCATGGGACATGGCTCTTGCGTCAGCTGCTTAGAGCCCCTGCAGCAAGCCCCTCTGAGGAAGGATCTAAGAAACAATTCAGCGGGCACGCCCGCTTGAGAGAAGAGTCACCCCAGCAGCTGCTCCCAGCGCGTCTCCCTCAGCACGTGCAGCAGTAGCAGCAAGCGAGCTCCCATCTGAGTTACCCCAGGCTGGAGTGAGGACAGATGCCGTGCCAGACCAGTCATTCAGCCTTCACCCGCCTGGATCTTGGGGCAGCAGTAGCTGCTCCTAAAAAGACAGGGGAGAAAGTCAGAGCAGTGAGAGGGCAAAGTTTGACAGTCAACTTCCCTGTTTCCTGCAGCAAGGGAAATTCACTTTCTCCCACGGGAAGACTGAAGGGGGCAGGAAGCTACCTCTGCTGCCTGAGAATCCTGGGGGTGCTACGGGGAGTGCCAATTTCCTCCTATTAGAACTCAGATCTCAGTCCTGGCCAGATCCTCTCCTTCCTCCCCTCTACTGCAGCTGGGGTCCTCAGAGCCATCCTCATCACCTCACGATTAACCCTTCTCTCTCTCTTAGTACGCACCCTGCCTTGAGCAGACTATCCTGGTGTCCATTAAGGAATTACTTGCTGTGGACCCACCATGCCTACGGTCAGTGATTTGGTCACACAACACGTGCACCGAGAATTAGCTTCAGAGTTTCTAACTCCAGTGCCTGGCCAACAATCCTACAGAGCGTGGGTGGTGGATGGGGCTTCCCTTTCCCTGCAGAACACTAGCTCTTTTATTCCACTTTTGAAAAAATGCCAGACGGACCTTGACCAGCATAAGCCATGTGGGCCTATCCCCCTCCCATGCTTATGTTGGAGCCAGTGCAGCATTCTAACCTGTGCTTCTCCGAGCAGATGCCTGCCTCTTCCTATCTGCAGCAGGAGCTTCGTTCATTGGAGACCCTTGACTTGCGGATGCTTTCCTTCTGGACCTGGCGTTTGGCTTTCTTGCTTCATTTGCCTTGGCGTTCTCGGCTCCTTGGACGAGCTCTTTCCCCTTCTTCCTGCCAGATCGCTTTGCTACCTTCTCTTGGCCGCTGCTACCCTTCGAACGTCTCTTCGGCACCGGCTTTGTGGCCTAGGCAGATGATTGAAACATGCGCTCTCAGTCACGGGGAAGCGACTTTAGCTTCC
>NW_027058595.1:0-2430 GCF_011386835.1 Chrysemys picta bellii | reverse complement strand
ACACACACACAAACCTGGGTTAATACAAACCTAAGGAAATATTTCTTCACACAACACAACTCGTAACTCATTGCCAGGGGATGTCGTGAAGGCCAAAAGTATAACCAGGTTCAAAAAAGAATTAGAGAAGTTCCTGGAGGACAGGTCCATCAATGGCTATTAGCCAAGGTGGTCAGGGGTGCAACACCGTGCACAGGGTGTCCCTACGCCTTCTGATTGAAACTGGGACTGGGTGACAGGGGATGGATCACTCGATAAATTGCCCTGTTCTGTTCATTTCTTCTGAAGCATCTGGAACCAGCAGAAGACAGGATACTGGACTAGATGGACAATTGGTCTGACCCAGTATGGCCATTCTTATGTTACCCCTGTATTGTGCCTAGATAGGACTCATCTCCTTTGAGCCATTGATATGTGGTCTTTGCGACAATGCACCTTGTAAGGCTCTGAAATGAGCCCTGCCAATAATATAGGAAATTGTGACTTTTAGGCAAAACCTAGAGGCTAACTCTGATTCTCCAGGGATGCTGAGGTTCCCTCTTGCCCCAGCTGCAGGATGGGATGAGAGTCTTGTCCCGTCTCATCTCGTTCCCTCTCTCTCAGGCAGCAGATCTTGTGGCTGGGGTTTGCAGCCGGTTGGATTCAGTCCAGCAGCCCAACTCCAGGACCCTGATGAAGAAGTTAGTGGCCCTGCTGGCTGGCGAGGCGGAGCATCTGGACACAGTGATCTCATGCCTTCTGGACTACTCCTTCCCTACAGACAGGTACGAAATGCCTCCACTCTGCAGGCCTCGCGTGATCCTTTGAGGCCCTATATGAGAACCTCACCACTGAGCACATTGTTTGGTCTTACTAAGGCAAAGTATAAAGCACTGACTGTTGAGGACTGAATCTCCCCCCTCTACATGGGACAAATTACCTGCCCTCTCCTCCTGATGGCTCTTCTCTTTTCAGCCACAAACCACAGCGAGCGAAATCCGCCTGTCAGAGATTCCTCTCCCCCATTCCCTGAATGTGTCTCCCCATGTGCAAGGCAGGAGCTCTCATTCCCAGTCCCCCTCTCCCGGCCCCTGGGACTTGTTAGAGATCTGCCTGTGGGAGGGGTTCTCAAAAGCACAGTCCCCCACACCTACGGTCAGTGCTCATGGGTCCTGGAGCAGGGGGTGGATTTAAATCTGTGTTCTTGAGTTCACTATCCCTTTGCTACTCCGTCTGGCAAGCGCAGAGCTCATTCCGCCGTTCTCCTTCATCGGAACGTACAGATAGTGAGCCTAGGTGGAACGTTTGCTGTCTGAAGCACATTTGTGTTTGGGCAGGAAAAGTTGAGCAACAGTGATTACGCAAAGCGTGGTTTTATGATGGATGATCCCAAGCGGTGAGTTCCAAAAACAATCCATATCAGCAGGGCCGGCTCCAGGCACCAGCAAAACAAGCAGGTGCTTGGGGCGGCACATTTCTAGGGGCGGCATTCTGGAACCGGCCATCATAGGTGCTGACTCCGGGGCATGGGGAAAAAGTGCCCCCGCCACCCCAGCTCACCGCCCCAGCTCGCCTCCGCTCCACCTCCACCTGCTTCCCTGAGCGCACCGCCACCGCTCCGCTTCTCCCCCCTCCCTCCCAGGCTTGCTGCGCGCGAAACAGCTGTTTCGCGCAGCAAGTCTGGGAGGGAGGAGAAGTCGAGCAGCAGGGCGCTCGGGGGAGGCGGCGGTGGTGGAGCGGAGGTGAGCTGGAGCGGGGAGCGGATCCTCTACCCCCCTTTACTTCCTGCGCCCCCCCCCACCGTAGCTCACCTCCGCTCTGCCTGCTCCCCTGAACGCGCCGCTGCTCCGCTTCTCCCCCCTCCTTCGCCTGAGAGGGAGGGGGGAGAAGCAAAGTGGCAGCGCACCCGGGGGAGCAGGCGGAGCGGAGGTGAGCTAGGGCAGGAGGTTGCGGGGGCCCCCAGGACGCAATGGGGGCGGGGGGGGGGGAAATGTGGCACGCCCAGGGGAGGAGGCGGGGCTGGGGATTTGGGGAAGGGGTTTGGAAAGGGTGGAGTTGGGGCAGGGCTGGGGGAGAGGGGCACACAAAAAAAAGTGGGGGCGGCCAAAATTTGTTTTGCTTGGGGTGGCAAAAATCCTAGAGCCAGCCCTGCATATCAGAGGACTCCACTGAAACCCTCCCTCACACAGTTGTTGGCTGAGCGCTGTGGAGATCTGAGCCACGCTGCTGCATGCCCGCTCCCTTTTTTTTTAAAGGGAATTTAATGCTGGTGAAAGGTGCCCCATTGACACCCTTGGACAATGAAGACCTCAGCTGCAGCCCAGGAAGTGACGATTAAGCTTCCTCCACACTGCCCCTAACAACACTCTGAGCTCATAGCTGGAGGGGCTGCCGACTAGGCAAGAAAGGCTCATTCAGCCTCCATGTCCTGTTCAATCCCTGAACCTACCA
>NW_027058594.1:0-2433 GCF_011386835.1 Chrysemys picta bellii | reverse complement strand
ACTTCCCACAAGAGGAGGTGAAGATCATCCCCAGCAACACACACACACACACACACACACCACTCCTGGTGGTGGGAGGGGAACAGGAGAAAGGACAAAAGAAGTAAGAGATGAAGAGAAAGGAAGGAGGGATGGTGGAAAAGGTAAAACGAAAAGGACAAACCCTAATGTCCCCAGTGATTCCACGGGACAAAATCCCAGGGAGGGAATAAAATTCTGTCACCTTGAAGTAGTGTTTTCAATGCCTAGAATTCAGCTGGCACTAGGTGGATCAGACTGAACAGGTTACAAACCTCTCCGAGGCTCTTACCTTCTGAACAGGGACGTCTGTTTTCTAGTAAAATCAGTAAAAGGAAAGGTGAAAACGCGAAAGAGGTTCCTCTTCGCACACACCTACGTGAACCCTAATACTCTCTCAAAGAGAGACCTCGAGAAGGAGACTTGCTGAAGCAAAGCCACAGGGGTCTCTGAGTTTTCCTTGGCCCTGCGCCCCTGTCCTGCCTGGCTGATGTCAGCATCTCTCTCTGAGGTCACCACCTCCCTATCACCTTTGACCAATAGGCTGAGGTCCTGCAAAAGGCCTTTGTGATGTCACTGCCACACCCACCCATCCTCTGAAGTGCTAATGTCCTGCTGCTGGCCTGACACTTTGAAGGTTTGAGCTACTCTCTGTGGATCACAATACTCAATGCGTCTTCATTCTAGGAAGCAACCCGGCTAGACAGTAAAACATCAGAGGCTGCTCCCAATACTACACTCAGTGTTTCCAAAATTTGTAGACTTTATGGCCACAAGAGACCTTTAGAGCATCTCATCTAAGCCCCTGCACGTCATAGGCTTACTGTATAGTACAATAGTTACTTTTTGGGCACACACATTCCAGAAAGGCACCTAGTCTTCAATAAATGACATCAAGAGATGGAGAATCCACCACTTTCCCTTTTAGTGAGTGCCAGGGGGCTCCATTTCCCCTTCCACTAGCTCCCCATTTACAGTGAGCCAGAGCAGTACCTGCAGCAGGGAGCGGGAGTTCCTGAAGGCCTCAGAGGCGCAGCCCCTGCAGTGTCTCAGGCACGTGGCGCAAGTGCAGGATGATGCCGAGCTGGTGCATCACTTTGGCCCTGACGTCCTCCTGCTGCAAGGGAACGAGAACCTGTCAGAGACTCAAACGCCCCGAGGAATCAGGGGGAATTAAGGGCACCTGGAACAAGCAGTATTTCCACCCAGCACCTGCCCATCAATGAGAGATGAATTCACCTCCTGAACCCCAGAATGGAGTCTTCTTGTCCTTTCTAGAAACCTCCAGAGCCAACCCCCCTCCTTGTAGGGTGAGATCCTGCTACCTCCCGCTCAGTGCCCTTCACAGATGTTCCACCTCCAAACGACAGCTCAAGTCATCAGAACCCTCTTCTCCACCCCGACACAGGTTGGGCTGGGAGGCGGCTCTAGCAGGGTGTGCAGGAGGAATTCTGAGAGCAGTGAAGTGGGTTGCAGGGAGGTTGAGATCTTGCCCCAAGTCATCCCAGACACTAATGCTAAGTCACACAATGGCAGCATCTACTGTCAGCGGGGTCCAAGCACTATTTCAACCCCACAGTTTTGGATCAACTCCCCACAAGGGGAGGTGAAGAGAACCATCAGCACGACACACACACACACACACACACACACAGCACTCCTGGTGGTGGGAGGGGAACAAAAGAAGAAAGAGATGAAGAGAAAGGAAGGAGGGATGGAGGAAAAGGTAAAACGAAAAGGACAAATCCTAATGTCCCCAGTGATTCTACGGCACAAAATCCCAGGGAGGGAATAAAATTCTGCCACCATAAACTACTGTTTTCCACGCCTAGAATTCAGCTGGCACCAGGTGGATCAGACTGAACAGGTTACAAACCTCTCCGAGGCTCTTACCTTCTCAACAGGGACGTCTGTTTTCTAGTAAAATCAGTAAAAGGAAAGGAGAAAACTCGAAAGAGGTTCCTCCTCGCACTCACATACGTGAACCCTAATACTCTCTCAGTCCTCAAAGAGAGACCTCGAGAAGGAGACTTGCTGAAGCAAAGCCACAGGGGTCTCTCATGTTTCCCTGGCCCTGCGGCCCTGTCCTCCATGGCTGATGTCAGCATCTCTCTCTGAGGTCACCACCTCCCTAACACCTTTGACCAATAGGCTGACGTCCTGCAAAAGGCCTTTGTGATGTCACTGCCACACACACCCATCCCAGGAAGTGCTAATGTCCTGCTGCTGGCCTGACACTTTGAAGGTTTGAGCTACTCTCTGTGGATCACCCCACTCAATGCGTCCTCATTCTAGGAAGCAAGCCGGCTAGACAGTAAAACATCAGAGGCTGCTCCCAATGCTACACTCAGTGATTCCAAAATTAGTAGACTTGATGGGCAAAAGAGACCTTTAGAGCATCTAATCTAAGCCCCT
>NW_027058593.1:0-2440 GCF_011386835.1 Chrysemys picta bellii | reverse complement strand
AAACAAAGATAAACACTCTAGTAAAAGGTACATTTACAAGTTGAGAAAACAAAGGAAAACTAACACGCCTTGCCTGGCTATTTACTTACAAGTTGGAAATAGGAGAGACTTGTTTAGAAAGATGTGGAGAACCTGGATTGATGTCTGGTCCCTCTCAGTCCCGAGAGCGAACGCACAACCAAAACACAGAACACAAACAAAAACCTTCCCCCCCCGCAAGATTTGAAATTATCTTGTCCCCTTATTGGTCCTTTATGTCAGATGCCAGCCAGGTTACCTGAGCTTCTTAACCCTTTAGAGGAAAAGATTTTGGAGTCTCTGGCCAGAAGGGATTTTATAGTACTGTACACAGGACAGCTGTTACCCTTCCCTTTATAGTTATGACACAGGTTCTCGTTCCCTTGCAGCAGGAGGACGTCACGGCCAAAGCGATGCACCTGCTCCTGATGTTTTACTGTCTAGCCGGCTTGCTTCCTAGAATGAAGACGCATTCAGTGGGGTGATCCACAGATAGTAGCTCAAACCTTCAAAGTGTCCGGCCAGCAGCAGGACATTAGCACTTCAGGGTTTGGTTGCGTGTGGCAGTGACATCACAAAGGCCTTTTGCAGGACCTGAGCCTATTGGTCAAAGGGAGGTGGTGACCTCAGAGTGAGATGCTGACATCAGCCAGGCAGGACAGTGGCGCAGGGCCAGGGAAACCTCAGAGACCCTGTGGCTTTGCTTCTGCAAGTCTCCTTCTCGAGGTGTCTTTTGAGGACTGAGAGAGTATTAGGGTTCACGTATGTGAGTACGAGAAGGAACCTCTCTCGAGTTTTCTCCTTTCCTTTTACTGATTTTACTAGAAAACAGACGTCATTGTTTAGAAGGTAAGAGCCTCCAAGAGGTTTTGGAACCTGCTCAGTCTGATCCATCTGCCTTGCCTGGCTATTTACTTAGAAGTTTGAAATAGGAGAGACTTGTTTAGAAAGATGTGGAGAACCTGGATTGATGTCTGGTCCCTCTCAGTCCCGAGAGCGAACGCACAACCAAAACAAAGAACACAAACAAAAGCCTTCCCCCCCGCAAGATTTGAAATTATCTTGTCCCCTTATTGGTCCTTTAGGTCAGATGCCAGCCAGGTTACCTGAGCTTCTTAACCCTTTAGAGGGAAAAGATTTTGGAGTCTCTGGCCAGAAGGGATTTTATAGTACTGTACACAGGACAGCTGTTACCCTTCCCTTTATAGTTATGACACAGGTTCTCGTTCCCTTGCAGCAGGAGGACGTCATGGCCAAAGCGATGCACCTGCTCCGCATCATCCGGCACTTGCGCCAGGTGCCTGAGACACTGCAGGGACTGTGCTTCTGAGGCCATCAGCAAATCCCGCTCCCTGCTGCAGGTACTGCTCTGGCTCACTGTAAATGGGGAGCTAGTGGAAGGGGAAATGGAGCCCCCTGGCACTCACTAAAAGGGAAAGTGGTGGATTCTCCATCTCTTGATGTCATTTAATGAAGACTAGATGCCTTTCCGGAATGTGTGTGCCCAAAAAGTAACTATTGTACTATACAGGAAGCCTATGAATTGCAGGGGCTTAGATTAGATGCTCTAAAGGTCTCTTCTGCCCATCAAGTCTACTAATTTTGGAAACACTGAGTGTAGCATTGGGAGCAACCTCTGATCTTTTACTGTCTAGCCAGCTTGCTTCCTAGAATGAAGACACATTTTGTGGGGTGATCCACAGAGAGTAGCTCAAACTCCAAAGTGTCAGGCCAGCAGCAGGACATGAGCACTTTAGGGTTTGGTTGGGTGTGGCAGTGATATCACAAAGGCTTTTTCAAGGACCTCAGCGTACTGGTCAAAGGTGTTAGGGAAGTGGTGACCTCAGAGAGAGATGCTGACATGAGCCAGGCAGGACAGGGGGGCATTGCCAGGGTAACCTCAGAGACCCCTGTGGCTTTGCTTCAGCAAGTCTCCTTCTCGAGATCTCTCTTTGAGGACTGAGAGAGTATTAGGGTTCACGTATCATAGAATCATAGAATATCAGAGTTGAAAGGGACCTCAAGAGGTCATCTATTCCAACCCCTTGCTCAAAGCAGGACCAATTCCCAGCTAAATCATCCCAGCCAAGGCTTTGTCAAGCCGGGCCTTAAAAACCTCCAAGGAAGGAGACTCCACCACCTCCCTAGGTAATGCATTCCAGTGTTTCACCACCCTCCTAGTGAAATAGTTTTTCCTGATATCCAACCTGGACCTCCCCCACTGCAACTTGAGACCATTGCTCCTTGTTCTGTCATCTGCCACCACTGAGAACAGCCGAGCTCCATCCTCTTTGGAACCCCCCTTCAGGTAGTTGAAGGCTGCTATCAAATCCCCCCTCATTCTTCTCTTCTGGAGACTAAACAATCCCAGTTCCCTCAGCCTCTCCTCATAAGTCATGTGCTCCAGACCCCTAATCATTTT
>NW_027058592.1:0-2441 GCF_011386835.1 Chrysemys picta bellii | reverse complement strand
TGTGAGGGTGTGGAGGGCGCTGGGCAGTGGGGGAGGTTTGTGTGTTTTGGGGTGCTAGGCAGTGGGGGCCTGTTGGGGGGTGCTGGGCAGTGAGGGAGATCTGTGTGTGTCAGGGCACTGGGGGTCTCTGTGGGGCATTGTTTAGTTGTGGTGGTGGGGCTGTGGGGAAGGGCCCTGGGAGGGAGGAAGGAGAAATCTGTGTGTATTGGGAAACTAGCGAGTGGGGTGCTGATGTGTATTAAGATGTGCTGATGTGATGTGGGGTGCTGATGTGTATTAAGAGTTACCAGGTGGATTGAGGAGTGATAGATTTGGACAGAGTTTATATTGAATGGGCAAATGAAAAAGATCATATAAATTGACACAAATTGCAAATTAAAGCTTTTTAAATGTATGAGCATTTTACTCACTTGGGCGCATTTGCCTCATGGCACACAAATTTGAACTCTGCTTCAAAAATTTGCACAGAAGAAATTTTTCTTTTACCTTAATTATACTATCTTAGGAGCCCGCTATAACATAGTACCAAGGTTCAATACAAAGTCATATAGAAGTTATACAAAAATGCATAATGCAGAGATTTATCTACAACTGCATTGATTGACTGCTGTGTGCAGTAATATAGTGACCCCTGGACCTACAGGCTTCCACACACCGTCAGTGCCTTGCTAGTGTGCCATGCGCCGTGAGATATCTCTTCTCTTTGTGTGTGACTGTGAGCGTTTCCCTTGTGTGTGAATTTATTCAACAAAATCTTGAGCTTCATAATGGATACCATGAGTGAAAAGAAAAAGAGAAAAATAGAATCAGAGCACAGAGTTTTCAACACTGAATGGACGAAAAAATACTTATGTACTATTTCCAAAGACAAAATACTGTGCCTCGTGTGTCGCGAAACGTTAGCCGTTCCGAAAGAATACAACCTTCGGTGGCACTTTGAACCTAAGCATCCCAATCTCGCCAAATTGAGCCCAAATGAAAAAACAATTAAAGCAGCCAGTTTAGCGAAAAACCTTAGTAGAGAACAGCAAATTTTCAAGGCACTGACGGTGTGTGGAAGCCTGTAGGTCCAGGGGTCACTATATTACTGGACACAGCAGTCAGTCAATGCAGTTGTAGATAAATCTCTGCATTATGCATTTTTGTATAACTTTTATATGACTTTGTATTGAACCTTGGTACTATGTTATAGCGGGCTCCTAACATAGTATAATTAAGGTAAAAGAAAAATTTCTTCTGTGCAAATTTTTGAAGCAGAGTTCAAATTTGTGTGCCATGAGGCAAATGCGCCCAAGTGAGTAAAATGCTCATACATTTAAAAAGTTTTAATTTGCAATTTGTGTCAATTTATATGGGTTTTCAGATAGAGACATCATAAGTAAAAAAAAAAAGAAAAACAAAAGTTTGTGTTTTAAATGGAAAATTTTCCTAAAAAATATCAATAAATGATTATCAGCCAAGAATAAGATATGTAATTACAAATGCATTTTAATTTCTTTATTGGTCGAAATGTCAAAGACTGCTAAACTAACCTTACTGTTTTTCCCTGCGATCTTTTTCATTTGCCCATTCAATATAAACTCTGTCCAAATCTATCAGTCCTCAATCCAGCTGGTAACTCTTAATACACATCAGCACCCCACAGAGAACCCCCCACTCGCTAGTGTCCCATAACACACAGATTTCTCCTCCCTCCCTCCCTCCCAGTGCCCTTCCCCACAGCCCCACCACCACAACTAAACAATGCCCTACACAGACCCCCAGTGCCCTGACACACACAGATCCTTGAGTGGGAGTTCCATTGGAGGAGAAGGTACCTGTATTTGCGTCTGTCTTTGTATTGCTTGTATGTGTAGAGGCCTGTAGGGGCAGCGTGCTGGGCGGGCAGCTGAGCCCTGATTGGGGGCGGAGCTTGGCTGAGGAGAGGGCCTATAAAAGCGGCCACCCAGCCAGGCAGCGGCAACAGCTGCGAGCAGCGGCACAGGTGGCAGTGAACAGGAGTTTGAGTGGGAGTTCCATTGGAGGAGGTGGAAGGGGAGGCAGGAGGGCGTGGTGCCCTTTGTGCTGTATTTCCCCAGGTGCAGAGGGCACAGCTGAGCAGGCAGGCCCAGGCAATGGCAGCCATGAGCCAAGCCGCAGGTGACACAATGCAGATGATTGCATGCGGCAGCTGCGGTATGTACATGGTCCTAGCAGCGCTCCCTGAACAGAGGTATGTGTCCATGAAATGCCACCTAATAGAACTGCTGGAAGAAAAGATCCGAGGCTTGGAGATGCAGGTAGATACCCTGATAGAGTTTAGAAGGGGGTTCGAGCACCTGATGGAGCAAAGGCAAGCGGGGGCTGAAGGGGAATGCTCAGTGGTACAGGTGGTAGCAGGGGCTAAGACCTGTGAGGGGGGAATGCCGGGGGGAGAACAAGGGCAGTGGAAGCATGTGACT
>NW_027058591.1:0-2443 GCF_011386835.1 Chrysemys picta bellii | reverse complement strand
GAAGACTCGGCACACCACTTCTGAAAGGTTGCCGACCCCTGGGCTAGACAATAGGAGCTGATCACTCTTGGCTATGGGTGTTATTTTCTTCCAGGGAGCTCACAAGGCAACTAGGCTGCTTCAGTATTATGGGATATCAATCAAAGATTTATTACTAGAATTGCTCTGATAATTGCTGAGCCGGGTGTGTGCAGGCGTAGGTTCATTAGCATCTGGAGCAGGGATTCCCATGCGTCCCTGCTTTTCTGGTCCCAGAGTTCAGTGCGGTTCCCCGTTCCTCATTCTTTATGCTAATCCCTGTCCCATCTTTCATGCAGATGAGGCTAGGGGAGTTGTCTCTGTTCTTCATTCTGTATGCAAAAATGGAGATGTCTTAATCTTGTCACCCTTGTCAGGAGGGGTCTAAGTGTGTCTCCCCATGCCCTTCATTGTTCTCTGCAAGCCTTTTCTCTGATCGGTTTTGGTTCAAACAGAGACGGGGGTGAGGGGTGTCCTTCATGAGACACACAGGCTAGATACTGTGCCCTGGTTCCCCAAAAACACAGAGCTGACTGGTAGCAACAGTAAGGATGGCAAGTGAAGTCTAGTACAGCTGGAGAACGTTCATTCTTCATTCTTTTGTAATTAGACTCAGGAAACTTTTAATCGGTTTGGATCTCTGATTGGAGTAATAGCACCATACAGCTGTGATTCACTGGCCACGTCCCGTCAGTGGGTGGTTGACTGTATCAGCTGCCTTCTCTGTATACAAGGTGAGGAGACCATTAGCAGGTATAAGTAATTCTTCACCTTCTTTCACTGTTGTAATGTCCATTTTTCTGCCTGTCTAGTTCTTTCTGTCCTGTCTGTTGGCATTTAGATAACAGAATGGTGGGCATCTTGTAAATACCTCATTAGAAGAGAAGATTATGATGTGTAAAGAGCCTAGCACACTTTTGGGAACTGTACAAATAATAAACGGTCTGCATACAGGTAGATATCTGCTAAATTCCTTAGGGCTTCTCTACACAGGGACACTAAGGAAAGCTAATCCAAATGAACTAAAGGTGTAAATTTAAAGTGGCATTAAACACATGTGTGGATGCTCTGATTCTGAATTAAAATGGCCCTTATTAATTTTAGTGAATTACATGAATGAAACTAATCTGAAATAAGGCCCCTTTAATTCTAAATAAGTGTGTCCCCATAGGTGTTTAATGAAGTTTAACTAATGCATTTTGAAAATAAATTTGGATTAGCTTTCTTGACTCTCTCCATGTAGATAAGCCCTTGGTACTAAACATTTTCATTCTCTTTACCCTGCCACTGGCTGTATTGGAGGGGTTTCCCGGAATAATTCTTTAAACAAAAAGTTCTTCCAGCAGCCCTCTGTCATGAGCATTCAAAGCTACTGCAGTAAGTGTAGGCCATTTTCCCCTCTGTGAAAGAGTAGGATATTCTTTTCACCTAATGGTTAGATGTAAAGGGATAGGGCTTGGTTATTGTTTAAGGCCATTTCCAATTAGGGTGACCAAACAGCAAATGTGAAAACTCAGGACAGGGGGTGGGGGGAAATAGGAGTCTATATAAGAAAAAGACCCCCCAAATCAGGACTATCCCTATAAAATTGGGACATCTGGTCACCTTATTTCCAATTATTATTAATCAGTCTTAAAAAACAGTGTTGGTGATTCAGAACAGAAGAAGAGACTCCAATCTTTGCATGTACAAGATAGAAATCCCAGCATTGTTTAGAAGTGACTGATGAGCCTGGATTTCCTGCCGAAGTTTTTGTCCAGCCCATCTCTTTTACAATGCGAGTTTGGTGGAGGGATTCACCTCTACATTGGAACCTGAGATCTACCTGCATGACTTGTACTTGAATATGAGATTAGATTTAAATACTGAGAGCAGAGAGGCTACTGAAACCAGACACACCCAGAAAGCTGCTCCAAGCTGAATACAGTGCTTGTTCAATCCTGTATCATTCACAGTAACATACCACTACCATTAACTTTCAGACATTTAGGGTGTAATCCCGACTCCATTACAGTCAACAGGAGTTTTGCCATTGACTTTGATGGGGCCAAGATTTTACACTATGCTGATAACAGCATAGCACATGGATCCTTCTGTATGAATATCCATGCAATAGAGGTTCAGTTTCATTAATCGTTACAGTACTTTTTCTCCTTTTCTCCACTCCAGGCCAGTCCATGAATCTGGGGTCAGCGGCGGAGCTGAGATGTCTCCGTGAAGCACTAACAGCTCCAGACCCTGAGGCTCTGTTTCAGACATCTTCCAAAATGGCCAGGGTAACTGACTCAAAAAGCTTGTGCGGATGTTCTAGTGACGGGGCACCATTCATTTTACATTTACGCTTTCATGATGCCTTTCCGTACTTGGAGTGAGCTGTGGGAGCGGGGCATTCATTGCTAGTAACCAGCAAGATGCTTTTCATAGA
>NW_027058590.1:0-2443 GCF_011386835.1 Chrysemys picta bellii | reverse complement strand
CTCATGCCCCATCCGTCTGTCCAGTCTGCACATTCCCTCGTACGACTGGCAGACAGCTTTTATGATCCAATTAGTTTTTCAATCCCATATGGTGGGCCTGGGAATGTTAGGCCCGGGACCACACATATGTGGGGTTTGGCAGTCTCTCGGATATCTATCAAGGGCTTTGTGGGGACATACAAACTATGCCCGGAGTAGAAAATTACATGACGTATATGACTTATCTTAACTTATCTATTCCTAAATGGGAATATATATGGATATATAAATTTAATTACTATCTCTTAACTCCTTACTCTATGAAACAACTTATTTACTGATAAATGAAACATGCTTGAATATATGTATTTAATTCCTGTGCCTTAACTCCTTACTCTGTGAAATGACTATTTGGGTGTACAATCGCAGTGTTGATTGCCATTTCCATTCCCTTATTCACTCGACCTTGTAACTTGGCGCGTCTCGTTTGACGGATCATGTAGCAACACATTCCTATTAAAACTATCACAGTTAGGGCCTGGATTCCCATGAGGATGATGCTTAGAGTACGAACTACTGGGTGTAAAGTTACATCCTCGGGGATTGCCCACCAGGGTGTTTCCACTTCCTGTTGAACCTCGTCCACTTCACGCATTTGCTGTTGTATTAAGTGGGCTATTGGTATTAGGGACTCCTTTGTCCTGGTTACTAAGTCATGTATGTCCAACTGTAAAAACTTTACAGGTGGAAACAGATCAACTAGTAACTTTTGCAGATGTTCATGAATGATGACCGTTTCAGTGACAGCCTTACCCTTTTTTGTTGGCCAAAAGGCATGGGCTCCTATTTGGATAGTGCCAGTGACTGGTACACAAAATCCTGCCTCACTTGCAGGGCAGGTGTTACCATCTATAGAGAAATTGTAGTACCCTATGGCACAGGCCATATCCTGAATACGCACCACCTCCTTAACCAATTCCTTTTGTACCAGCCGTGCCCAGCCTTTTTTGGTGGCATTAATATCAATTTTGGCATAGCACTCACACAGCCACCATCCATTAAATTTTGTACAGCATGCCTGATTGATCTCTGAGCCAGTCTCCGTCACTAGACGCACAGTGGGGTAATGTTGCACGTAAGTTTTATTTACTAGAGTCCCCACACTATTAGCATAGTATACTTTAACTGGCTCCTGTACCCATCTGGGCACTGCCATCATGAGATGTATGCACTTGCGTTCCCCTTGGTTTCTTTTTGGGATGCTGTCAAATTTTGCAAATTGTAGAAAGATAGGCATCATATGGTCTATGCCCTGTTGTTGTATTTGGTTCATGATGGTGGCACGATTTAAAAGTGTTGTCAGAGGCTACCGGTGTGGTGCTTCTGCTTTCTCCTGTTGATATCACTCGGCTGCGTGCGTGTGTTCCCTCTGTGTGCTGCCCCAGCTCTGCGCAGATAGCTGACACAGCAGACCCGGCACCTTATTGCTTTTATTGTCTGTGTGGCCAGTCCCATAGGGATTAGAATTGCATCATTAGTGTCCTGCATCACAGTGAGATTCTGTCTAATACACATATTGGGAAAATCCAAGACCAATCCCAAACGTCTAATTGTTTGTGCCCCGATTAGATTTTCTCTCCCTGCTACAGCACACTTCTCCTGAATAGTATGCATTCCAAACTGGAGGGGAAGGGTTTTAACATTATACGTCTGATTAGTTCCAGATATCCCCTGTATTTGCACCGACTCTCCAGTTGGATATGGATTAAAGTCATCTTTTACAATAGGAATTCCAGCCCCCGTATCCACCAAAAAATCTACTAGCCCCTCCCCGACTCGAATGCTTAAATGGGGGCGCCCCCAGACATCGACTGTCATGGGTTGCTGAAAAATGCATTCCGAGTCGTGGATAGGGCTGTCCTATGCCACTAAATCAGTAGCGATTGGGTCGTTCAGTCCAGTTGCCAGGACCGTCGCCCTAGCTACCTTCGTCACTGTTTTATCCTTCTCCTGTTGAGATTCCTTTCCAATCATACACGCCTGCAGCTGTGCCTGCAGCCTTTCAATCTCTCCTTTAAGATCTGAGTTTTCCTGTTTCAAAACTCCAAAAGGTACCCACGCACTCTCTCTATCACCTTCTCTCGTTCTATTTGATCCACGACCTCTCCAACCCCGGCCACGACCACGGGGAGAGTATCCAGGACCCTCTGTTTTCCATTGTCCTAATTGAGTACGCAGCTCCTTGACAGGAGTTCCTTCCTGCTGTTTAACTGCCGTTTCAACCTTTGCAATCCATTCATCCCAAGGTACCTCTCTACCTCCATTCTCACACCAAGCATTCATCCAGTCTAACACACTGGGAGGCAGCGCCTCCAAAACAATTTGCTTCAAATCTTCCATGTTAGCAACCCCTGCTGATAATCTAAGATAGGTTTGAATCCTTTCTGCCAACTTAGCCGGAGCC
>NW_027058589.1:0-2445 GCF_011386835.1 Chrysemys picta bellii | reverse complement strand
AGCAAAGGTCAATTTCTATTTTCTTTGCTCATTGCTTGAGTCTAGTTGCAAAACTGCTTCATTATTAACCCCACTCCTTTGTGCACAGAATGTTGGGACTCTGGGAACAGATGGGGCCAAGCTGAAAACCAATAAACCTCTGTTCCCAGAGAACCCAGGAAAAGGAACAAAAGATTGTCATCCAGAAGGTTTGAGGGTCTGGAAGGATGGATTTGCAGTTGCAAATATGTTGACTTATTCTCAACTATTTCAATATCTGGAATTTATTAGCATGGGGAAAATAATCAGTAAATTTTAAATGAAGAATTTCCCATACTATTTATAGTCAGAAGTTGGGCCACCAACACAATAACAAAGAAATCACACCGAGACCCATGACCAATGTAGGCTACAGTTTATTTAAACCCCGTTCCTCGAAAGGAATTGTAGGGGGGAATTTACACATCTATTGTATATAGCCCAATGGGGGTATAGTAGAATTTGTAGAGAGTTTTGAAGTCTATCTCCATGAGATTATTTCTGAGAGAACTGCCAAGATGACAGCCAGGGGATGGGAGTGGAGCTGTATCACTTTCAATAGCTTAACATTTCTTTCTTCTGCATTATTTGATCTCATTTATGTGTGTTTCAATCATGTAAACAGACAGATATTGTCTCAATACACATACATTAGCCAATCATTACATGAGACAAAAGGTTTAGATTCACAACTTGAAGGCAATGAGTGAATTAGAACATAACATAACATAAGAACAGCCGTACCGGGTCAGACCATAGGTCCATCTAGTCCAGTATCCTGTCTACCGACAGTGGCCAATGCCAGGTGCCCCAGAGGGAGTGAACCTAACAGGCAATGATCAAGTGATCTCTCTCCCACCATCCATCTCCACCCTCTGACAAACAGAGGCTAGGGACACCATTCCTTACCCATCCTGGCTAATAGCCAATAATGGACTTAACCACCATGAATTGATCCAGTTCTCTTTTAAATGCTGTTATAGTCCTAGCCTTCACAACCTCCTCAAGTAAGGAGTTCCACAAGTTGACTGTGCGCTGTGTGAAGAATTTCCTTTTAATTGTTTTAAACCTGCTGCCTATTAATTTCATTTGGTGACCCCTAGTTCTTGTATTATGGGAATAAGTAAATAACTTTTCCTTATCCACTTTCTCCACATCACTCATGATTTTATATACCTCTATCATATCCCCCCTTAGTCTCCTCTTTTCCAAGCTGAAGAGTCTTTAATCTCTCCTCATATGGGACCCGTTCCAAACCCCTAATCATTTTAGTTGCCCTTCTCTGAACCTTTTCCAGTGCCAGTATATCTTTTTTGAGATGAGGAGACCACATCTGTACGCAGTATTCGAGATGTGGGCGTACCATCGATTTATGTAAGGGCAATAATATATTCTCCGTCTTATTCTCTATCCCTTTTTTAATGATTCCTAACATCCTGTTTGCTTTTCTGACCGCTTCTGCACACTGCGTGGACACTAATAACTATCCACAATGACTCCAAGATCTTTTTCCTGACTTGTTGTAGCTAAATTAGCCCCCATCATATTGTATGTATAGTTGGGGTTATTTTTTCCAATGTGCATTACTTTAGGGGCAACTCCAAGGGAAATACTATTTATGGAGATATCAATCTAAATTTTACATGAGTTTCGTTATCTTCCCTTTAGGTTCTATCCATGGAAATTCACCCATACTCGTCTGCTGAAAGATAAAATCATGGAAATCTGCCTCCAGAGAACGTGGAAGGCTGACGCAGACGGGGAACTGAAAGATGCCCACATTGAAATCACAACGGAATGTTGAGAACTGACTGTTGCAACGCTGGCCCCCACCAGTCCCTAGGACAGGGGTGGCCAACCTGAGCCTGAGAAGGAGCCAGAATTTACCAATGAACATTGCCAAAGAGCCACAGGAATATGTCAGCAGCCCCCCATCCCCTACCCTCCTCCAGCCCCCAGCACCTCCCGCCCACCAGCAGCCCCACCAACCAGCGCCTGGGAATCTGGGAATTACCTTCTGTAAAAACTCATCTTCTTTCGAAAATGTGTGGAAATAGCTGATTCAAGAAGTTGTTGACAGATGGATAGTACGCGTCTATCAGCAGCTCCTTGGGTCACCAGCCGCTGTCAACCAAGCCAGTTGGCAGACTGAAGGCAGGGCAAGAATGCTGAAGCAGAACATTCTTTGCTGTTGGGATACGTGACATCACAATAAACTGATACAGAAACACACCTGGACACCCACCCGGAGAGAGACGCACCCACAGAAGCTAGTAACATTTACAACATTGAGAGATGCACCCAAAATCTCTAGGAATTTTGATTTGGGGGAGGGGATCATAGGTGCTGACTGCATGGGTGCTCCAGGGCTGGAGCACCCACGCGGAAAAATTAGCGGGTGCTTAGCACCCACTGGCAGCCAAGCTC
>NW_027058588.1:0-2445 GCF_011386835.1 Chrysemys picta bellii | reverse complement strand
CCCCACATATAAAATGTCAACCTCTGGAGAAGGTGAGGAGAAGGAGTTTTTCAATATTTTAAATGATTGCTTCTTGTAATAGCTAGTCTGTAGCTACACAAAAGGAGAGGTTATTGATTTACCCTGAATAACACTTAGGTTATTGTTATTTTGTGGTCCGGGAAGTAAGTACCTGCCTGCAGCCGTCTAAACAGCCCAGAGTTCCTGAAAACACGAGCGTCATGAACCTTGCCCGGCCATCTGAAGTGAGCATATAGGCATGCAATGATGATAGTTATATAGTAAGTAAAAGATAAAGGGGTGAGGAACGAATAACAGAAACACAAAAGATCTGTAGGTCTAGACTTATAAACATTACTTAGAAAGACAAGATTGGTGAGATAATATCTTTTACTGTTGGTGAGAGAAACAGAATTTGGTCCAGGAAAAGATATTACCTCACCTGCTTTGTCTCGCTAGTATCCTGGGACCCAGACAGCTACATCAGCACTGCATACAAGAATAGCTTAAGCAATTAGTGTAAGTAGAAGGCCTTCTAGCCTGAACAGGTGCAGTTGCTCAATAAGCTGGCATAAGGAAGTAAACTATAGACTCATAGATTCATAGACTTTAAAGTCAGAAGGGACCATTATGATCGTCTAGTCTGACCTCCTGCACAACGCAGGCCAAAGAATCCCATCCACCCACTCCTGTAATAAACCCTTAACCTATATCTGAGTTATTGAAGTCCTCAAATCATGGTTTAAAGACTTCAAGGTGCAGAGAATCCTCCAGCAAGTGACCCATGCCCCACGCTACAGAGGAAGATGAAAAACTCCCAGGGACTCTGCCAATCTGTCCTGGAGGAAACTTCCTTCCCGACCCCAAATATGGCGATCAGCTAAACCCTGAGCATGTGGGCAAGACTCACCACCTAGACACCCAGGAAAGAATTCTCTGTAGTAACTCAGATCCCACACCAACTAACATCCCATCACAGGCCATTCGGCATCTTTACCGCTAATACTCAAAGATCAATTAAATGCCAAAATTAGGCTATCCCATCACACCATCCCCTCCATAAACTTATCAAGCTTAGTATTGAAGCCAGATATGTCTTTTGCCCCCACTACTCCCCTCGGAGGGCTGTTCCGGAACTTGACTCCTCTGATGGTTAGAAACCTTTGTCTAATTTCAAGTCTAAATTTCCTGATGGACAGTTTATATCCATTCGTTCTTGCATCCACATTGATACTAAGCTTAAATAATTCCTCTCCCTCCCTAGGATTTATCCCTCTGATATATTTATAGAGAGCAATCATGTCTCCCTTCAGCCTTCTTTTGGTTAGGCTAAACAAGCCAAGCTCTTTGAGTCTCCTTTCATAAGACAGGTTTAAGTCACAAAACATCACAAGGCTCTGTTTATTTTTTTGTCATAATGACGAGTGTTGCAAACAGCGGATAGGTAACCAGAAGGGAATGGGAAGCCATGCTCAATGTATGTGTGTGTGTGTGTGGGTTGCTATCCCCTGCTGGAAGGAATGAGTCATGCTCAGTGTGTGTGTGCACATGCCCCTGCTGCCTCTTCCTCTTGTGAACAGCTCCAAGGACTCGTTGATGACAACTGTTGGTCAAGAAAGCGCTGGGGCACTGTGGTAAGCAGCCTGACGGGAGCAGGTCCACTGCTGAGCCTCTCACCCAACTCCTTGCAGCACAGGGCCACGTGGTGCCTGGCTCAGGCTCAGGGGGTCAGCATGGACCAAGAGACAATAGTGCCCCCCCGAAGTGAGACCACACCCAGCTCTTTGCATCATGTCATCCCTTGGATCTACGCTGGAGCACTGGGGTTAGTACTGACCCACAGAGGAGAATGTCCCTTAATGAGTCCTCCATCCTCTTCTTTGCAGCACAGTGACCCCTATTGCTGAACTGGGACATTAGGATCAATCAACCTGAGAAAATCCTACAGAGTCCATCCCTGCATCTCAGCGGCCCCTAGTGCCATGCTGGGGCACTGCTAGCAGCACTGACTAAGGGGGAAGAGTGAATCATAGAATCATAGAATCATAGAATATCAGAGTTGGAAGGGACCTCAAGAGGTCATCTAGTCCAACCCCCTGCTCAAAGCAGGACCAATTCCCAGCTAAATCATCCCAGCCAGGGCTTTGTCAAGCCGGGCCTTAAAAACCTCCAAGGAAGGAGACTCCACCACCTCCCTAGGTAACGCATTCCAGTGTTTCACCACCCTCCTAGTGAAATAGTTTTTCCTGATATCCAACCTGGACTTCCCCCACCGCAACTTGAGACCATTGCTCCTTGTTCTGTCATCTGCCACCACTGAGAACAGCTGAGCTCCATCCTCTTTGGAACCCCCCTTCAGGTAGTTGAAGGCTGCTATCAAATCCCCCCTCATTCTTCTCTTCTGGAGACTAAACAATCCCAGTTCTCTCAGCCTCTCCTCATAAG